>NC_060280.1:19505107-19785974 GCF_021613505.1 Equus quagga
GGAGAGGAGAGGAGAGAAGAGAAGGGAAGAGAATTGCTCCATCCCTGGCTCGCAGTTTACATCTAGCTCCGTCTTCAGAATCACAGCCCTCTGAGGGGTAAGGACGCCGGGCTCCGCACCACGCCCTGCCCCACAGGCACACTTTGGCCCCGGAAGGTGGTGTGGAGGAGCTGATGGGACACAGCGATGCCTAAGGTGTGTTTCTCTTGGTTGGGAGGCTCTTAGGTAAAGTAAGATAAGAGAAAACTCAACTCCAACTGGTCTAAGCAGCACAACGCCTTTATTGTCTCAGAAGCGATAAGGCTTTGACCAGGGCTTTGATCCAGGGGTTCCCAGCACCTTCAGTGGCTGTTTCCTGCATCTCAGCTCTGCCCTCCTCTGTGTTGGCTTTATCCTTGGGCTGTTTCCTCTCTGGGGGGCAGAAGTGGCTGGAGTTTTTTCCAGGTTGTACATCTCTACACCACACTATCCATACAGATTACTAGACTTCAATCTTTTTGGGCCAAGGTGTGTCATGTCCCCACCTCCTAAGCAACCCCTGTGGCCGAAGAAAAGCCAACACGCAGAGGGCAGAGCGGCCTTAGGCTCCTCCCTGAGCCACTCACTGGGCCAGGGGGATGGGGCTTCTCTAAGGGGTTTAGAACACAGTGCTGGCGCTGGAAGTGAAGTCAATCCTACCTAAGGAGATGGCTCCTCCATGGAGAGGAGAGGGTGGCATGGATGGGGGACCCAGCCACAGGATCCATGAGAACGGGTTGGGGTACAAGAGACCATTGTCTTCTTCCATTCTGACTCAGGTCTAATTATCCATCACATCACCTAAACCACGTCACCAAATTTCTGTTGGGAACGTGGCGCAAAGCCTAAACTGCACATTGGGCTGTGTAGACACAGCCTCAGGCCTCGGTCTGTAGAGTGCGGAGGTCACTTTAACCACGGTCTCCTTTGGTCCTTGGTCAGTCAGTCCCACTCTGCGCACCCCCCTCCCCAATCCCAGGCTAACTCCCAAAATGCAAGTCGGTCCACTTACCTGGGTTCTCCTGTACTTTTGGACTGATGCTGCCCTCTGCCCTTCCTGCCACTACTCCCAGCCTCGTGAGCCTGTATCACCTGGAAACTTTGTTCACCCACAGAAAGGAGCTCCCTCCACCTTCTACCTCAACTGAAATCTGGCTGAGGACATCGCTTCCCTTGGTGATGTCATCGCTTCAGCTCTTAAGAGATGCTAACTCACTCCCATAGCCCACCTACCATGGGACAAGGAGGAGGGTGGTCAGCATCCTTCCACCTCTCGCTTCCTCTCTTGGACAATCACTCTTCTTTGAGGCTCCCTTCCTTGGCACCGCCGTCTACCCAACTCCTAACATTCACTGAGAACTGGGTCCCTAGCTCACAGGGTCCCCAAGGGAAATATTGCCATCATCCTGGATGACTTAGTGTCTCTGAGGATAACACATTCTATATCTTAAAGTCTCTGACTCCCTCATCTCTAATCACCTTTGCCCTTCTTACCACTTGGGCCACTCATCCCCTTGGTCACACTCTGAGCCTTGTCAACACCTAGAAGTGCTACGCTCTCTGACAAAATCCCATTCTCCTAACATAGCCACCTGTTCTTGCAGCTCTCCTTTCCTTACCTCGCTTCCTCCTTTGTCTCCTTGTCCTTCCATCTTCTTGTCATCACATACTGCTGAACAGTGGTGGGGAAAATCCATTCCCCTGTGGACTGGTGCCAAGGTCTCCACTTTCAACCCCCTGACATCTGGATTTTCTCTCTTCCACACCCCCGAAGCTGCTCTTTCCAATGTCACCGGAGACTTTGGGGTTGCTAAACTAGAGGGACACTTCAGTCCTCATCTTATTAGTCCTCTTCTCTACGTTGACCACTTGTTCCTTCCTGAAATTCTCTTCTCCTGGGGCTACTGAGACACCCATCACTCCTCATTTTCTCCTATTTTCTTGGATGATTTTTCTCCATCTTCCTCACTGATTCCTTTTCCCCTGTCAACTCCATAACTATTGCTGTTCCCAGGGTTCTGCCCTGGGTTTACTTCTTTCATTTTACAAATTCTTCTCAGATTAACTCACTCACAACCAAGGTTTCAATAACCACTCAAATACCAATGATACCCAAATCTAAATCTTGGACCTTGATATACAGCCGATTGCCTATCGGATGTCGCTACCAGTGTGCCCCTCAGGGATCTTAAACTCAACACCTCCAAAACTGAACTTTCTCTTCTGTAACCTGAACTCCTCTTTCTCTTCACTAAAACATCACACCCTGCGTGAAAGGGCAGAGTCTATATTAAGACCAGCACATGCTGCCTCTCCCTTGGATAGAAAAGGAAATTTAAACAGTACTCATTATTACGAATTTAAAATGCATTAAAAATGTCCCAAACATTCCTTTTATTCAGCAAGTTGGTAAATGTAAAAACATTTATAATCTTATTTTCCCTTTAAAGTCCTGAGTTTCTCAACTGTGAATTCTTCTCCCAAAGATGATTTCAGGAAGAAATGCTGTGGCTTGGCCAGCTGCCCATTTTGGGTTGGCAGTTGACGTGAGTCCTGAAGTATGGAGTAGAGTCTAGGTAAGTGGGTACAGTACATTGGCTGCACGTTCAGAAATGAGTTTTACTTCATTGCAGATATTAAGCTTTCTATGAAAAGAGGCTAGATCACATGTAAAGCTAGGAAGAGACGTCCTCTGAGGACACTCCAGGGACGTGCCTAGGTTTCTGGGTCTCATATCCTCTCTTGAACTGTGAGCTCTCAGAGGCAGGCACCAGGTCTTACGTAAGTGGCGTTTCCTAGAAAGACAGATGCTAGCCCTGGTAATGGAGCTTCCAAGGTTGGCTGGGGGCAGAACAGTCCTTGCTGACACAGCCCCACTCGGGTACCACTGTGATGGAGGGATGCAGAGTAATCTGAGGTCTGAGGATGAACAAAGCCGTGGATAACATTAATTTAACTTAGTCTGTCATCTGTGTAAGTGAGAACTCTCGGGGCATGGCGCAAGAAACCGAAAACTAACCAACTGCTTTAGGAAAGAAAATAATGGGTGGGTCTTATTGGAAGGAAAACGGAGTGTTTCAAGTAGCAACTAAACTAGAGGAATGGGAGGGAAACCCTGAGTTTGAGCTTCTGTCAGATACAACCGGAAGCAAGGGTTCAATGTCTAATTCTCTCCACATACCGGCTCCAACTTTCCCCGCTACACCCTGGACTCCTCAGGTGGCTGAGTGCCAATAGCTGCCTGGCCTGTCTCACATCCCGCCTATCCCCAGCAGAGGGGGACTGATTTATTCCCTCTCTGTATGGGGAAGGACTCTGGCCTGGCTTAGGTCAGGGAGTGACCCCCACACTACCGATGGTTGGGCTCTAAAGAGATCTGATAGCCCTCTTGATTCAAGTGTTTGCCACTGGACCAATCGCTATGCCACGGGTACAGAGTCACACAGCACAGACCTGGTCCTTAGGCACCCACTCCATGTAACAAGGACACTTTCTAGGGTAGAAGGAAGTATTAGAATGTTAGAATTAAAGTTAGAATATTAGAATTAGAAGGGCCAAACCGATGGTGCAGCGGTTAAGTTCGCATGTTCCGCTTCAGCAGCCCGGGGTCCGCCGGTTCGGATCCTGGGTGTGGACATGGCACTGCTCATCAAGCCATGCTGTGGTAGGCGTCCCACGTATAAAGTAGAGGAAGATGGGCACAGATATTAGCTCAGGGCTAGTTTTCCTTAGCAAACAGAGGAGGATTGGCAGCAGATGTTAGCTCAGGGCTAATCTTCCTCAAAAAAAAAAAAAAAAAGGAATATTAGAATTAGAATATGGGCAGCCACCCCTAGGAGGGATTACTGCATCGTCGCTCAATAAGTGCCAATCTTTCCCCCAAACACAGTCAAATAGCCTCAGCATGTTGCCTGTGCTTAGTTCACTGCCAAAGCACATGGGAGCAGGGCTGAGCCCTCTCTCCTGGCTGTGTCCCTCTCCCGCGGCTCAGCAGCCCTCCTGAGCCCTCAGCCCTCTCATCTCTCCCAGCTGCCTGCAGGTGTCTGCTCCCACGCTGTCCTCTGTGTTTCTCTCCTCTCACCGTCCCACCTCCAAGTTGCTCTCTTTTGTTTATTATGCCCGAAGGCAGAGCCTTGGAGTCCTCTTCCTGAGAGGGGAAAATGCCTACAGATGTAAATCTGCACGTGCTCCAGTTTCACACAAGGAGCCTGGTGGTTGAGGAGGGATTTCCGTCCAAGACCAGGTGCAGAAGAAAGGGTGAGGGGAAGGAGCATTCACGTCGCAGACTCCCCAGATGCCCCGGTGCGTCTGGGGTCTGGGTCTCTCCCTGGTGAAGCCAGGGTATTCTCTGGCCCCCAGAGGTGGAGCCGCTGTGTGTGAGCCCATGTGTGAGCCAGTATGGCACACTCTCCACACACGGCTGACAGCCAGTGAAGTGGCCTTTGGGGACCGTGCCAGCCCCTCACTCATTCCTGATCCGAGCCTTCTCCCCTTGGCTTGCAATTGAATTTGGTTTTTTGCACTGGCCCTCGTTGTTCTCTAAGATTTCAGCTCTTATTCACCCTCTGGTCACTTCGGTTAGGGTCTCCCCCTCTAATTTCAGCCTTCACATTGAAACCTCAAACCCAGTCTGCTTGGCAAGCGCTCTAGCCAAGCTCAGAACAGAACACCATGGACGCTCGGCGGCAGATACACGTTCAACTTTAGAAGGGGGAAGAAGTTAGATTCTTCCTGGTCCTCTCTGGGCACCAAAGAGTAAGAAAGGAAGAGAAGCAGCTGCCCCTGCCAGAGGGCAGGAGATGCTCAGCTCCAAAGCACAGCCCTGCCCTCCACCACCAGTCCCCAGTCCTGTCTCTGCTGGGGCCACTCAGCATTCAGGGACCCAGAGATAGGACGGGGCATGGGGGTGGCAAAGCCCAAGGCTCAGGCACAAGGACCCAGGCGCAGAGGAGGCAGCGCCAGGAACACGGGGGGCAGGAGGATGGTACGGGGACAGCAGGGACAGTGCCGAGAACTGGCCTGCTGAAGGAGCCGATGTTGCGGCAGGAGTAGGTTCTTTGGGCCCTCGCTGAAGAAGACAGGGCTCGGAAGAGGCCGAAGCCATGACGGTGCTAGAAGCTCTTCTCTCCTTTTCCTCTCAGAGCTGTGGTGACTCACGTTCCTTGATTGACAAGGCCCAGGACCTCTTATATACCTTTCTTTCATTTGTTCATTCGTCGTTATTTTCAACTCATCTCTGAACAAGAATAAACAGAAATTCGTATTTCTTAGCAGTTTATCACAGAATTGAAATCCAGAAATGGAAAACCTGGCCAAGTGAAGCTGGGTTCCAGTACCATCATGCAAAACTAGCTCTCTTCGTCTGCTCTAACTACATGCTGTGGTCTCACCATCCTAATACCCCAGGCAGTTTCGTCCCCTGTGCCCTGTTCAAGCTAATTCCTCTACCAAGGAAATCCTTCTACCTTATCCACTTGGCAAACTCTTACTCATCTTTCAAGACCTATATGAAGTGTCACACTCTCCTGGGAACAGCAGTATCCACCCCCCATCTCTTGGATTAATTGCTTATCATTTGGTCCCCATAGTGACCTATGCATGCCCTAAAAGAACATTTATTTTACTATATACAGGTAGTTGTTTCTTTTTTTTTTTTTCTTTTGTGGTACAGAAGATTGGCCCTAAGCTAACATCTGTTGCCAATCTTCCTCTTTTTGCTTGAGGAGGATTGTCACTGAGCTAACATCTGTGTCAATCCTCCTCTATTTTGTATGTGGGACACCACCACAGCATGGCTTGATGAGCAGTGTGTAGGCCCACACTTAGGATCCAAACCTGCAAACCCTGGGCTGCTGAAATGCAGCACACGAACTTAACCACTATGCCATTGGGTTGGCCCCTATTTCTCTTTTTTTTTGCTTGAAGAAGATTAGCCCTGAGCTAACATCTCATGCCAATCTTCCTCCGCTTTACATGTGGGTCCCCACCACAGCATGGCTGCTGAGTGGTGTAGGCCCTCCTAACCCGCAAACCCTGGGCCACCAAAGCAGAGCACACCAAACTTAACCATTAGGCCATGGGGCCGGTCCCTATAGTTAGTTGTGGCTAATACCTCTACACAGCTGTGTGCAATGGAAAGGGTAGAGGATTATCTTGTTTGTATTTGTATCTCAATGCCTAGCCCTAGCTATAACCTCTAGCACAGTGCAGGTCCTCAAGATAAATGTTGATTGAAAAAATGAACCAAAGAATGCAATCGACAAAGTAAACACGGGTGCAATTCCATTCTATACTTCAGTGCGGTCAATGATGGAGCCAGGAATCTACTTGGGAAGTATACGGTAGAGCCACATCCTCTGCCTTCCCCAGCTTCAGTATTCCCTTCATCCCTCAGAATGAAGAGGCTAAAATACTACCTTTTACAAATGCGTATGTCAAATACAAATTCAAGACTCCTCACTGGCTTTTATCTGCAGGTTCTTTCTTCAAGAATAGCATCTTCAACATCATAACAGTAGTTTGTGGCAGACAGGAAAACAAACTGCACATTGCAACTATTGTTCGAATCAGTTGGCTGCGGAAGCCTCTTCAGCTGTTAACAGAATTGTGCGGTGTCTAATCCCATTCAGCAGAGGTTAGGGTCTATCAGCAGAATTATTTCTGGAACTGCTGTGCATGGCGCTTTGCACAAAGTAACCACTGGAAAATTGATGCTATAACCACACGAGGAAAATGAGGCAGGCCAGGAGGAGATGCTGGGGAGTCTGCTGCTGTTACACGCCAGTCCTGACACAGCAGGAGCCCCAACAAAGGGATTAGTCCAGGAACCCTAGGATCTTTGGCATACATTTCTCAGTCATACAACATCCAGAATATTTAATTCATGGCTGCCAGTTTAGAGAAATATGTTGCATCAATCGAGCTCTTTAATTGCAAGCAAAAGAAACTCATCTCAAAATAGGTCAGGCAAAAAGAGCAATATATATATAGTCATGGGACCAAACTAAGATTGGCTTCAGGAACTGATCTTACTCAGATCTGGTGCTCCTCACTTTTCAACTCTGCTTCTGTGTTGGTTCATTCTCTTCTCCTGAAGATAGGCTTTTCCCAAGCAGTGCAAAGCTTGGCATCCCCATCTTTGCCAACATAGCAACTGGAGCATCTGCAAGCTTTTAGGAAAAACTCCCTTTGGTGCAGCCCACATCACATAGGTGCCCCTGTATTCAAGGGAGTGGTCTCATTACCAGAAATTTTGGGGAGGACAGACATGATCACTGGACAAGTCTTTGCAAGCCAGGTGACTTGTCCAACTTGTATTGACTGCATATGTTAATAACTTCAAATATTTTTAAGTTTTATCTTTTCTGATTACAAAATAAAGCCTTGTTGTTTAAAATATTGTAAGTTCAGAAAAGGAAAAAAGAATGGGATATATCCCATAATCCCACCACTCAGATGACAGTCATTGTTAGCCTTCTGTTCTTTTATTCAAAGCTTAAGAAAAAAATCCTGTATATACAAATTTGCTTCCTGATTTTTTTACTTTAACATAACACATGCATTTCCCTAAGTCATAAAAACTCCTTGAAAGATTGTTTTAGATAGCTGTATAGTGTACTGAGAACATTTTAACCACCTCATTCAGAAGGAAAGAAGGCGGTGGAGTGAGACGGCACTCCTCCCATATATGTGCATCTGTCCGCAGGCACTTTCAGTTCATGGGTCTCAGTCCAGCTTCAGAGAAGAGGCCTTCAGACTGGAATTCCCCTCCCCAACTCCCTGCATTCCTCCAAACTCATCTCATCCACACGCCTGCTTCCTCTGCTCCAGGCTCAGAGGACTTGCTATGAATTTGGCTAGAGGTTCAGCCAAACACTGTAAGTTTGAATGCTAACCCTTTGTAGCTATGTAATCTGGGAAATTTGTTTTACCTCTCTAAACATCCTGCGTAAAATGGAGATTTTTGTCTGGAGATTTTTGTCATCGAGTTCTTATCAGGTTAAACATTATGTATGTGAAACACTTAGCACATAATAGGTGACCAATAAATGGTAGCAAAAACAATAAAACCCAAAGTCCCCCTCGAGCTCTAGCCCTCTCCTCCCTTGCTCTTCTTTTTTAGCTACGTTTCTTGACAATGATTTATAATACCGTCTCTATTTGCTCATCTCTTGTTTACACCCCAACTCACTGTAATCTGGCTTTTGTTCCTTTACTGACACTGCTTGCCAAAGATCTAATGAACTCTTGATGCTTCCTTCATGGAGCTTGAGTCACCTTTTTTTTTTTCTTTCCTGAGGAAGATTAGCCCTGTGCCAATCTTCCTCCACTTTTTGTGTGGGTTGCCACCACAGTATGGCTGACAAGTGGTATAGGTCCACACCTGGGATCTGAACCCATGAACCTGGGCCGTTGAAGCAGAACATGCTGAACCTAACCACTATGCCACAGAGCCAGCCCCCTTGAGTCACTTCTTAATCTTTTCTGTATATCATCACAGTTAATCAATTTCTCTTTCAAACTTCTCTCATGGTCTCCGTGACACCAGTCTTCCCGACTTTCCTAATTCTCAGACTGCTCCTTCTTACTCTCCTTTGTTGCCTGTACTCTGTTCTTTTGATGTGGATTAAGGCTGCCTCAGATAGAGAAGCCCAAGGTGACCTGGCCTACATGCCGAACTATATGACCCGGTGGATTTTTATGGTCTGAATTAGGGCTGCCCCAGGGAGAGAAGCCCAGGGCATCCTCACCTACATGCCGATCTATATGACCAGATTCGTATCTAAAGTTATACGACCGCACAATAACCAGACCCCATCTGCACTGAAATCATTTAATGACTTTTTACATCATCTATTCTTTTTCCAGTAAAAATAAGTCGCTTACCCATGCCTTATAAATTTAGCCCTAACCCTCAACGCAGGGCAGCAGCAGGAGCTCTGACTGCCCGTGGGTCCTGTCCCCATGCAGCAGCAGCAGCAGCTCTTCACTGCCCATGGGTCCTGTCCCTATGCTATTCCATACTATTCTCTAAATAAAACAGCACCACTCCCAGACCTTTGAGAGTCCAAGAAATCTTTCTTTCGACTCTTCGGCTCGCCGTCCCCGCATCATTTCAATTAGTGTTTGTCCTCAACTTTCATGGGTCTGGAAGAAGCCATGATTCTTGGCTCTGAGATCTGAGGTGGAATTCTGGCTCTCCTACTTACCAAACTGAGTTCCTAAATTATTTAACTCACCTCAGCCTCGATAGTCTCATCTGCGAAAAGGTGACTCCTCTCCTGGATAGTCATCCTGAACGGAGTCATTGTACACTGAACCTCAATTTCCCATCGGCATAATGGATTAGCAGGCATAAACTGGAATTCCAGGCCGGAAATCCATTTCATACCGTAAGAATGTCAAAACTCAAAACAAATTAATATGCTCTTCAAAATATTTATTAACCATATAAAACTAAACAGTAAGAACTATGATAGAAATGTTCCTTTGAGGTATTTTCCTTCTTAGGCTGGACTGGCCGAGGTTTCTGACTCTCCGTTTAATGAAGTTGGACAGAATATGCCATCTTTTCCTGGTAAATCTTCCTAGAGCAGAAATAGATATTTTCCTTACTCCAGAGACCTCTGAACTGCATTGAAAATTAGGGTCATTTGCGACAAAGAAAAAAAAAGCTCAATAATGTTCAGATGAATGCCTCTCAAAGGTTTTGAAAGCTAAACGTTGGGAGAGGGACAGTTTCAATGATGTCTTTACTCTTCCATTTTTATAAAAATCTACTTTTTGCTGAGCTTCTGAGAAATTTCTAACAATACAATCAGGTTTGCAGGAGAAACTTCTAGATCCACTCACTCTGCAATGTCAATCAGTTTCAGTGATGCTTTTTACAGTTATACAAACACCTTCAAAATACTGAATGAGGCAGTTTCTCCCAAATTTCTAGCTCCAAGCTTCACTTGTGATTTTCACAACATCCAAAACACTTCCAAAATTCTTTTTTTATCCATCCTCCTTGTTGAGTGCTTTAATTGGCCTTTAAATTTTTCACAAATAAAAATACCTTAAGGATGCAACAACGGATTTGATCTGTTGGCTAAAGTCAGTGAGATGCTTTGTGCAGATGAATTGGGGAGGAGGAAAAACTCCTAACGTCAGGATGCTGCTACTTAAGAACGAGGAGCCAGCCTAAAGCATGACCCAAACCCAGCTGTTATCAATTTTTTAAATGCCATTATTTCTTCACCTCTGGAACAGTGAAAATCAAAGCTTGAGAACTGGCTCTTCAAAAATCATTAGTTCATTAACTAAAGGGGACTGCCGTGGATTCTTGGCAAGATCAAGTTCAGTTAAAGGTAAGGCAAGTTTCAATTTGTAGTCAACTGCAATGTGTGATTCCTCCTACCCAACTGCATAGTCAATATTTAAAGTTTTTCTTCCTTACTAAATCAGCTTTCCAAAACAGTTTTATCAATGTTAAATATCTGTCTCAAACAATAACAGGCCTTTGCATTTTAATTTTCTGAAAAGTTCTTCAATGCTTCAATATTAGCACTTGTAGCTTCCTCCAATCTTGATGTTATGCTAGTAAGTTCTCATTCTGTTATAAAAACAAACAAAAACTGTTCAATGTGCAGTGCTCCCGTCTAATGGAATCCCTACCCCCAGCTTCCTCCACAGCAGGGGCCTAATGCAGGCCCTCCTTACTCTTACCGAGTTAGTACAATGGCTCTACCCCCAGCATCTTCCCAAGGTATCCAACTGGCCTTTGAGCCATCACTCTACCTTACACACTCCCTCCAACACAGCACTTACCACGTTTTATGTTTAATGGGTCTCCTCTATTTTATCCTGAGTCCCTAGTGGGCAAAGACTATTTCTTATTGGTCTTTTGTCTGCCAGTTGGCACACAGAAGGCACTCGACATACGTATCCTGTGTTGAATATGCGCCTAACTTTCATATCAGCTTTCAGACAGCTTAAGAATTCCCTCTTTGAAAACCAGATTTTTTCTACTTAATATTCTTAAACAATACGTGAAAAACTTACTGCCAATTTTGATGAAAAACACCAATTTTTTCTTTGAAGCCAGTGCACTAGAAAAATGCACCTTAATGACTTAGAGTGATCCTAAAAACACCAATTATCCTATTTTTATAGCTTTGCCTTCAGTGACTACTGGAATGTGAGTTACCTGCTCCAGCCTATGAAGCTTTTTAGGTTTTCCGTCAGCCACATCTATCAGCTTTTATGTCTAATTTACCTGTCTGCACCAATCCCTCTCACAACTCTAAATTGTGCTTTTCAATATGCCATAAGCTTAAAAGTTAAAATAATCAAGCTTGTTAGAAACATTTATAGCAGGAAGAAACAGACCCTAATCAAGAGAAACGATGCACCCATGATCAAGAAGCACAGGATCTTACATCCCTTTTCATCTGCTCAGAGGCCTTCACTGCTTACACTGGGGTGCTAATCTCCATTAGAAAAAGACGTCACATAGAATTAGCACTGTCTGTCACTTAAATTTGCACTCTCAATTCTTAAAATCTAGCCCACTTTAGTGAGTTAAAACCCTCCCCACTTTAAACTCTCTTCTGTGACTCAGTTCCAATTAGAAAGTTATGACTCACGGCTATTATATTAATAATCTAAAGCTATTTTAAACTACATTACACTACATTTCTAGCAGATCAAATGCATAACATACAACGTGATGTGAAAATATTAAATATATATAATGACAAAAAACATTCAACTTGATGGGTAAACTTTTCTTAAATCCCTAAACGTAGCTAATGTGGACTAAAGCTCATCATTAAATAATTAATGTTTCATATTCTATAAAAAATGTGCCCTTTGCTTTTAGTACTTTATATATATTACACTCTAATGTAGTGATAATGGAGATAAACCAGTAGAAAATAGGTGTGGTACAAAGATTTAGACAATGAAGGTGAGCTCAGAGTGACTTTTAATATGCCAATCAATGTTAATAAAACACAAGTCGAAGAGACAAGTGCAAACATGTTTTAAACCAAAATTAATAGGAAAACAAACAATAGACAAATTCTTTTCTTTTTTTTGCAGTATCTGTTAGCCAGTATTATTAGTCAAATGGCTAATCACAGATAAAATGTATTTTGTGAAAAGCTTGGAATAGTCAGAAGTCATTCTGGCATTTCAAACAGCTATGTACAGTAACACCAAGATTAGTTTATATACACAGATGTTGAAGAGAAACCAGGCAAAACATTTAAAAACAGACTAATAATACAATCAAGTACAAAACTTGGGCAGAGGGAGGAAACATTTTAAAAAAGAGTCAGGGAAGGGCATTATCAGGAAAAATTACAAAACCGGTAAGAATTATACTACATTAATACAGCATTCCAAAGGGAAAAAAGGGTGCATTTCTCCAATGCACTAGCTTCAAAGTTCAAAGAAAAAAAGGGCAGATAGCTGCTTTTCATCAAGAGCAGCAACATATTTCACATAATTGTTTTCAAAAGAAAGCCTATTAACAACGATGATTGTTTAATGCTACAATTTTACAGCAAAGACAAAACTAAAATAGCAGCAAATTCACAAGGCAATACTTCCACAGAATCATCATTCCATGGCTGATGCAGTGCCTACAAAGTGCTCCCAGTTGGATATACAAGTATAATTCACAATTAAAAAGAAGAAATATAAGATTGACACAGGTACACTGAAGGCTGAGTAGTACTGAGTCTCTTAGCATTTCCCTTTTCGAAGGGAGAATATGTTTGTAATAAAGCCCTTGAGTCCTTTTTACAGGTCACCACCATAGGGAAAGATACCTTTTACGACAACACAACAGCAAACTATAAGCAGCACACCACCACAGTGGTTAACCCTGGAAAGGCCGGTGTAACATCCAACAGTGACCGACATCCTAGAGAAGACAGACTGCTAAGACTAGACAAAGCCTGACATAGCACTGGTCACCATACAGCTTTCAACTGTAATTCACACATAGAAGTCCTGAAAGGTACTTCAGTAAAACTACTGACACGGATTGAGAAAGTAATTGCAAACAGGATTCTAGCAGTGATTTCAACCTAGCTTCCTCTGGTCACAGTTTTTTGGGGGAGGTGGGAAATGAGTAGTTCAGTATATGGTAAGGCTGACAGAGCGGTTCATTTTCTTTCCAATAAGTCGAGCTGTTCTATTACTCTGGGTGGTGGACCTGGTGGCCATCCGGTCAGTGAAGAGGGCTCTTTCCTCAGCTGCAGCTTTTGCCATCTGGGCTTTCTTGAGTTCTCTAAGAACATAAAAATACGAAACAAGACTTTTCACCTACTGTATTAATCTTAGGAAGGGATCTTAAGAGGCCAAACACAAACTATATTATCAGTTGGAAGATTTTTGCACGACGCAATTGAGGAAAGGAAAAATACAATATAAAACCAGCTTCTGCTCAAACAACTTAAATTTATGAAATGGCTTTATTTTGTTCAGAATTAAAATATCATATACACTTGGACACAAGTAATAAAGATGCTAGTAATGACTTTGGGTCTTAATAAAAAATAATTTCAAATAGAACTCTAATTCATATTGAGAAAATATCTTTACATAATAGAGATGAAAGAACAATTCTACTTCCTATTTGTATGAACTATGACTGCTATCAAAATAGTGGTTAAACATTTTAATATTTCAAGTCAGTTTTATTAGGTTAGAATCAAAGTGGTAGGAATAAAGCAAATGCGTTAGAATCATCATTCCAACCCGTTTTCTGAAAATGTCAAAGGTCATTCAGATCAAATAGAAGAATCATCTACTAAGCTAATCGACATTAATTTCATCCTTTCATAAAAATAAGTAGAATAGAATGTTTCAAGCACAACATTTATGGTGAGAGTTAGGAGGGAGAAGACTGGTACTGGCTCACATAGCTTCTGCTATGATTTAGGGCTTGGGGATTTATCACCACCTACAAATATATGCTAGTCTTAAAATTTTTTAAGTTAATTTTAAAGTTCAGAAACAACACAAGGGCTGGCCTGGTGGTGCAGTGGTTAAGTGCACACGTTCTGCTTTGGCGGCCCAGGGTTCGCCGGTTCGGATCCTGGGTGCGGACATGGCACCGTTTGGCAAGCCATGCTGTGGTAGGCATCCCACATATAGAGTAGAGGAAGATGGGCATGGATGTTAGTTTATGGCCAGTCTTCCTCAGGAAAAAAAAAAAGAGGAGGATTGGCAGCAGTTAGCTCAGGGCTAATCTTCCTCAAAAAAAAAAAGAAAGAAAAGAAAAGAAACAACACCAATTTATAGATCACATACTAATTTAAGGCAGAAGTCCCTAAACTAACTGTATAACATGCCAAACCACTATATCCTTCACCGACAGAAAGCCTAAATCATCTCTCATTAAAATTTGAGAATTAATCAGAAACTAAAAACAAAACAAAAAAACCTTCACTTACTTCTGCAAAAGTGAATTTTTGAACTTTTCAGCATTCAATTCTATTCGTAATTGTTCTGCACTCTTTCTAGAAGCAGAGAGCAATACTGAATGCTTTACCAGTGCCATTGCTGAAGGTCTTCTCTCTGGATCTGGATGAATCATAACCTTAACAAGAGAAGTAAAATTAAGGTAAAGATGTGATTTAATAAAATGAACAGTGTCAATAAAACACTTCATATATAAATGCTCACTTTTAACAACTCTGTAAATTCCTGGGAAAGCACTTGTGGAATCCGAGGTAATCTACCCTGTCTGATTTCATGCCATTCGTCTCCATTTCTGGGAAGAGGTTCAGCACCAGCTGCACACACCACTGTGAGGGCAAGGGCAAAAATATCTGCTTTTGGTAGATGGGTATAGTTCTGTAAAATTAAAAAAAAATTTTTAAGGGAATAAAAAAGTGGTCAAAATAAAGTCAAGATTACATCTTGATAATTTAGGTAAGAAACAGGACTAAATTAAAATGTCCAATGCCATATATAACCTATTCAGAGAGCAAGCTAAATTTGGGGAAATTCTTTTTTTTTTCCCTTTCCAAAGCCCCAGGGCATGGTTGCATATCCTAGTTGTTAAGTCTTTCTAGTTCTTTCATGTGAGCCATGGCCACAGCACAGCAACTGACAGATGGGTGGTGTGGTTCCATGACCGGGAAATGAGCCCAGGCCGCTGAAGCAGTGAGAGCACCAGACTTTAACCACTAGGCCACCAGGGCTGGCTTGGGAGATGTTTCTTAAGTTATAAAGTAATACACACTCTGAGGTGGGGAGAGTGGTAAATACATTTCTAAAGGTAAATGCTTCCTCTTCCTCACTAGCCCAATTCAACTGCCAGAAGAAACTCCTATCCCTGCAGGGGAATTCATATGAAAACAGAAAACATACACACGTTGACGAGTTACAAACACGCATATACACGCAAGACACAAATAGACATATAAAAAGGAAAAAGGGGTCATACAATCGATTTGTTCTACTTGTTCTAATTTCATTCAAAACTCTGAAGGAGGAATATTTCGTCACACTCTTTTTGAAATGGTATAATTAACTATGTGCCCTTTACTTAATCATTCCCTTATTGCTAAATACTTATTTACATTGTTCTCAATTTGTTTGCATGTGAATATTTCTGTATAAGAGACTCCTGGAAATGGAAATTCTGGGTCAAAGGGTACACGATTTTAAAATGTTGATGGATACCAACAGTTTGCTCTCCAAAAAGGCTGTGCCATTTTACAGTTCCACCAGCAGTGTACAGGGCTTCTCCTTTACCACGACATCACCCTTGCTGAGTATTAGAAATCCTTGCCTTCACTGACTTTTACTAGAGTGAATACCCCCAGCTGATGGTTTGGACTTCCTATTTTGTCTTACCATTCCACTAGTTACCAGCTTAAAATTTTAATGTCAGCATTTATACTCTTCTACCAACTGATAAGTGTGACAAAGCAAAGAGCATTATTAAAGGAGAAACACTACCTCCTGCAAAACTTCATTTGCAAGAAAACGGCTATCACCTTCTTCAACTTGTGGACTAGAGATCCTTGTTACATGCCCGAGATCACCTACAAGTATTGGAAAAGTAATCAAGAGTTAAAACAAAACAGCCTCTCTCTCTCTTTTAAGGTAATAGCCTGGTTATCTTTCTGTCTTACCTATTTTAAACATAACTTTGTTGGACGCCCAGTCATCTTCATCTCCTTCTTCAGAGGCGGCATTTGGGATTGAGGTTCGAGATATGAAGATATTGCCTGTCAAACAGTTATTTACGTAAGTCACGCTAACAATTAATACTATAACCAAAGGTCACAAACAAGGACATACATCAGAATCATCCAGAATACTTTTTTCAATACGTAGAGTATTATATGTTCTACCCCAAACCAAATGAAAATAAGAATCTCAGGGGATAGGAACTGGGGCTGTATTTTCCAGGAATATATTTTCTGGCCTACCACTGGTCCTTGAACACATGGAAACCACTGCATTCGATGCCTGTCATCTACACATTGATATTCAGCAGTTTTAATTACTTAGAAACAACACAAAAGGCAATAATGTACCAGTTGTGATGCTGCCAGAGCACAAATTTTAACCTAACGCTACACAGCTGGTGTGAGAAGAGTGAGTCACAGAGCTATTGAGTTTGGCCGACCATACAGCACCCACACCCCAGTGTGGCTTTGTGGTTCACTTTTCCACTGCACACCCACTTTCTTTCTTCAAATTCAGGGATGCTCGTGATTAACATAAGTTTCAGTGGCAGATTTCACTTCAGTAGTTTTATTAGTATAGTAGTGAACTTAAAAATGGTACAATCCCTGCAGTCATTTTCCAGTTTTGCTTTATTCATAGGACCATTTATTTTACGGTGGTATTTGTAAATTTGAAACCTTTAAACTTGACATGCTTTAATATTTTCAACTCTTGTGCTTGTAATATGAGAGACTACTATGTTTGTCTGACCATACAAGGTATGGATGAGTACAGGCAAACTTTACTAATTTACATTTACTGCCATCAGTCCAAATATATATATTTTTTGAAAATAAAAATTTTAGTGAGCTGTTAATTCTTCACATAATCCACAGAATTAAAATAAGTTGTGTAAAATGACTTGAATTCTCCTGAATCACACACATTTCCATCGATTAAAAAAAAAACCTAATTAAATTCAACTTAAAAACACCTAGTTTAAGGGCCGGCCCCTGACCTAGTGGTTAAGTTCAGGCACTCTACAGTGTGGACCTATACCACTTGTCAGTGGCCATGCTGTGGCGGTGACCCATATACAAGATAGAGGAAGACTGGCACAGATGTTAGTTCAGGATGAATCTTCCTCAAGCAAAAAGGAAAAAAAAAAAAACCTAGCCTAAAATGAAATGTTTAACTTGAATCCATCAGCCTTTTAGTTATAACTTTGAATTTATAGGAAATATAGGGGAAAAAGGAATAAGCTAAATGATGCAAGGAAGCAACAAGTCAAATCCAGAAGAAAGGACATCTTGCAAGACAAGGACTGTATTATTATTATTTTCTAAAAGTAGGGGAAGAGTGGGGGCCAGCCCCGTGGACCAGTGGTTAAGTTCGTGTGTTCTGCTTTGGCAGCCCACGGTCTCGCCGGTTCGGATTCTGGGCCAGACACGGCACTGCTCATCGAGCCATGCTGAGGTGACATCCCACATGCCACAACTAGAAGGACCCACAATTAAAAAAAGTACACAACTATGTACTGGGGGGCTTTGGGGAGAAAAAGGAAAAATAAAATCTTAAAAAAAAAAAGAAAAGTAGGGGAAGAGTAAAACCTAATAAAGGAAAATGGATATAACCAGATCTAACAGATGGTTCTGAAATGGATACTAGTTTGGACAAATCAACTGTTAATGACTTGGGTCAACTGGGAAAAATTTTAATATGATCTGGATATTAGATGAGATATAAACATTTACTGAAACGGAAAAATAGAGATAGTTGACTTTAAAAAAAGTTATAAAACAGTATGTACACTATGGTATTATTTTGATAAAATGAGAGGGATATGCACTAATATTGTAGGATTCACTTGCATCCTTTTTTTTTTTCCTTTTTTAAAGATTTTATTTTTCCTTTTTTTCCCCAAAGCCCCCTGGTACACAGTTGTGGGTCCTTCTAGTTGTGGCATGTGGGATGCCACCTCAGCATGGCTTGATGAGCAGTGCCATGTCCACGCCCAGGATCCGAACTGGTGAAACCCTGGGCCACCCAAGTAGAGTGTGCAAACTTAACCACTCAGCCACCAGGCAGGCCCCTGCATGCAAGATGATCATAATGCATGTGCCATTTTGTTTTCTGAATAAAGTAACATCTTCATGGTATTTTATAGGCTAGAAATACCACCATGTTTGCATAGCAACTGAAGTTTTCAAAGGATTGTCTCATCTCAATTTATTCTAGTAACTCTGTTAGCAGCACTGACATTATTTTATAACTGTAGTTCCAAAGGTTAATAGAAGAGTGGGATTTAATTTTTCTTTTAGTCAGACTTGTGTATATTTTTAAATACTTTTACAATGTACTTACTACTGCTTCTGTAATAAAATTGTGTTGTAATTTAAGCTAAAATTATGTAGGCCTACACCTTGATTAGAATCACTGCTCCTTCAGTTTGAAATCTCATAAGCCTTTGAAAGAATACTTTCAGGTTGTTCTGAGTCATAGTATAGTCAGTCTACTGGAGCCACTTATATATAAAAATCAATCAATTTTTTTTAGCTGAAAAATGATCTAACAGTAAAGAGAAAAAACAAAACCACTATATTTCTATACTCTCCAGCCCTGATTCACCTGCAACCTTTTCATGCAGTTATAATCATAATACATGTGTCATTTTGTTTTCTGAGTCATATAGTAACAATTTTACTATTTCTTTTACAGACTAGAAAGACCACAATGTTTGTACAGCAATCAAGTTTTCAAAACTTTCACGTTTCTCATTTTATGCTAATAACCCTATTAGCAGCACCAGCATTCATTTATAATTATGGTTCTACAGACTAGTAGAAGAGAAGGGCTTTAAATACAGGTTCTCAGTCTCCCCATCACAGTCCCACTTGGAGACTATGTGGTTCCCATAAGCTGCAGCAAATTTTTCCCAACTTTTAATAATAATGAGTTTATCTCCTCAAATCTTTCAGGGCAGCAAGAGAAGAGGTAAATGGGAATCATTAAAAAATACTAAGTGGGTCAAAGGTCTCTTAAAACTAACACAGAAAAAACATAGTAAAATGTTTACGTTTTCATGAAGTAATTTATTCTCTATAACTCTAAGGAACACAGGTCAGAGTCTCTATAATACTTACTAGGCTTTATATCCATGTGAACCAAAGACATTGAATGAATATACCTCAAGCCCCGGCCAACTTGCAAAAGGAGATCCTTCAAATCCACTTCTGTAAAGTAACTCATGCGTCTGTAGTTTTCACTTATGGCATCAGCTAAACTTCCACCTAACAAACAAGGGGAAAATCAGCACTTTATTCTTTCTGATATATTCTTATTTTTCTCCCTTCCATCTTTACTGAATGACCACAGACTCAACCAAGAAAGTGACATTTTATAGGACCTATTCCCTTCGAACTGCTTGTGAAATCAAAATTTTATTTATTCTTTCAATAGGTAATACCTACACATGGTACAAAATGTAAAGTCTCTGTCTCATTCATATACCCCAGAAACCCAGCTGGTGCTCTTTCCCAAAGTAAACCACTGTTATCAGTTTCTTATGTATTCTTTTCAACAAATGCTAACATATTTTACACAAATGATAACATATTTTCATTATCGTGAAGATTGTTCTTTACCAATATATAAATATTACCCCTTCCTTATGTCTCCACAGAATTCCATTGTATAACTGAATGATAACGAATTCACCAGTCCTCTAGTTGATGGATGTTTTAAAATAATTTCCAAGCCTCTGCTATATATATTGGTCATTTCACACATATTTAGAACATCTACTAGAAACAAACTGTTGGACCAAAGGGTATGTACAATGTAATCTATACAGGCATAGAGTGTGTGTGTGTGTGTAATACTATTACATATAGAATACATTTCTGTGGCTGAGAGGGCCATTTCTCTGTTTATCCTTCTGCAAAAGGGCTTATGGTTGGTATTCACACCGTCAGTGCCAAAACTTAATTGCCTCTGAAAGTTTACATAAAAGAAATCACAACACAGTCAGTTTCTGATTTCAAAATGGCTAGTACCTAAACTCTGCTAGCACGTGCCCATGGGGATCTGGGGCTTTGGGAGACAATCCTAGGGTGGCTCCACATGCACACACACACACTGTCCCCCAGAGAAAAGTCTGTACTTACTTATACTCCCATCATTAGTATATAAGAACACCTGTTTTCCCACACCCTTGACAACAGTCTATAAATTTTATAGTTAAATCTTGGTATGGTTTTAATTTATACTACTCTTACTATCAACGAGAACATAACATGCTTTTATAGAACCAGTCAAACCAATCAGCTAATTTGTTTATACTTTTTGTGTGTGTGTGAGAGGAAGATTGTCGCTGAGCTAACATCTATGCCAGTCTTCCTCTATTTTATGTGGGATGTCACCACAGCATGGCTTGATGAGTGATGCTAGGTCCGTGCCCTGGATCCAAACCTGTGAACCCTGGGCTACTGAAGTGGAGCACATGAACTTAACCACTATGCCACCAGGCTGGCCCCTATTCATACTCTTAAAAACTTTATAAGTTTTATTAAAACCTTTATAAGTTTGTATTTTATCTCAGAGGAAATGAGGTGTTGTGTAACAAAAAAGCCCATTTCTGTTTAGAGCTTAGTTAGGAATAATAAAATCAGAGCCAGGGTAATAAAATCAGGAAGGCAAATGGTATGTTAGTCAGGAAAAGAGGTCCTGCAACTCGAACGAGACTGAATAACAAAATGTCAAATGTGGTTTAAAAAATAAAAAGCAATCACACACCTGGATATCTTAGGCTTAAGTATGTTCTCCATACTTAACTTGTACAAATCTTGAACTTCGAGAAAAAGAGGGCTCTAGAAGAGAGCAGGTCAGTAAGCCTGTCAGACAGGCGGGCTTGAAGTCCTAGATCAAGTGTAATAAGAAAGAACACAGCTGCTTTTTAGTGGGTCTAGCAACCACAGCTGGGCCCGTTCCTTCCATCTCATTGCTGAAAGGCCAAGAGGGGTGAGAAGAGCAAAACACTCATCTATCTGGTATTTCAGGTTCTCTTCCCATACCCATTCGCATTTTCCTACACTTGCTTATCAAGGGTAGAAATTTCTGCCTATCACCAAACCAAGACAAAAGGCTTAAAATGCAAATGACTGTTTGAGATAACAAGGAAACTCAGTCTCAATAAAGGCTATCAGTTAATCAACACTTACAAATGAAAACAGAATCGTTTGTCTCCGGAACTGCAAAACTTCCGAAAGGACCTGAAGATCAAGCCTATTTTTAGGACATTCGAAGCTTTACGTGAGGGCTGGACTGTGACCAAGTGGTTAAGTCACTTTGCCTGGGCTGTGGGTTCATGGTTCAGATCCTGGACGTGGGCGTGGACCTAGACACAGCTTGTTAGGTCATGCTGTGGTGGCACCCCACATAGAACTAGAATGACCTACAACTAGGATATACAACTATGTACTTGGGATTTGGGGAGGGGAAAAAAAAAAGGAAGATTGGTAACAAATACGTCAGAGCCAATCTTCCTCAGCAAAAAAGCAAAAAGCTTTATGTGGAGAGAAGAATAGTGGAAAAGGGAAATAAAAGATAAGAAAAGAAGAGCTCACAAATCTATCTAGATAGCCTTATTTTCTTTCATCTAAGCAGAATAAACAGCCATACAAGAGGCAGCCCTGTTTCAGGTAGGTCTATTTATTTTTTAAAGATCTATATCCTTTAAGTGTTGTATACTGCTAAAAAATAGGAAGCTGTCTCAAAAGATTATTTTATAATCTAATTTTATTACAGGACAAGGTCTTCGTAATCTGAGAGGGTGGCAAGACCACTCAGTCCTCCCCACGCCCCCAGGCCCAAGAGTTTTCTCAAAATCATCGGAATTACAAAACCAGGTATTTGGTAGGTTGTCACAAATTTGTGATCCCTGGACTGCTATTTGAAATTCTTGTTAAGAGAACCAGCCACATCCACAAGGCAAGAGAGAGAAGGAAACTAAAGGGAGATGGCGCCTAGCTAAAATGCAGTGGAGAAGACATTATGGTCAAGTTGTACTATATTAAATACAGTAACTGAAAAATGAAGGTTAAGAAACAGAATAATACACAAGGCCAAAGGAGACAGTCACGTAAATATTTTGATAGCATGAATAGAAACTTATCAAGAGGTGTGTGAAACAAACTAGCAGCAATGCTGTATACCAAGCACTTATGTTCTTTCAAGTATAGAGAATAAATTGACAACTCAGTGAGAAGTCAGATGTGAGAAATGGGTCTTTTACTTTTGTTTTACTCATTATTTTTAAATACAGAAAACCTAAATCCACTATTTATATGACTTATTTATTCAAAAGCTGTGTGATGGCTGGTCATATTTAAAGAAAAAATAATGAGAAACAATAAATACCATCTTTAATATCTCAAGTGTTCCCTAAATTCTAAATTCTCTAATATTCATAGAAGATATACAAAAATCAAAATCTGTTATATATAAATATTTGAGTATTTAATAACAAGTCTCTAAGAACTGCAATTGAGATCAGGATTTCAGTAAAAGTTTAACAAAAAAGGAGGGACTCCAGTGAGTCCTTAAAGGACTTGCTGAAACTGAAAGCTATCCAGAGGTCCAAAGTTGAACCTCTATACATGCTTGCTTGGGGGGAAAGGAGGGAGCGAGGATAGCTAGAGAACTAAAAGAGCATAACTTACTTGACCGAAGTCTTAGTGGATTCCACTGGTAAACCAGGTTGGATAGACAGGAGTTGGGGCAAGATTATAGAATGCCTGAATTCAGATCAATGGAGAGCCACTGTCATTTTATGAGTAACCGACATCAGTTTTAGCATCACATAAAAGGAAAGGGAAAGGGAAGGCTAGACGCAGGAAGCCTGTGTTACCTACTATATCCCACGCACGCTGTGGTAGGTGCTAGCGATACCAAAATATGTATGGCAAGGCCACTGTCCTCTCAAGAAGATCAGTTTAATTTAAGGGACAGGCACATAAATAATATGCACAGTTCTACTACTGAGGTAGAAGGGACAAGGTTTTCACAATCTTAACTTCCAGGTAGGCACTACTTGCACTTGAAATTCATATTAGGCTTCTGATCTTTGAATTTACGAGAGATAAAAGAGAGAGAAGTAAAGCAAGACTTTAGAAAAAAATAAAAACTTCCTCGGTATTCATTTTCTTGGGCTCATAAGTTTACAAGGGAACCACTACATCACTCACCATTACAATATTCATTCTGTATAAGCATGTGATCATCTTCTGCCCATGCGGAGAAATATCGAACTACATGAGAATGCTGTCCAAGTACTGCATGAGCATAGACTTCCCTCAAAGCGTTCTGCCTAGGAGAAATTTGAGATTAACAGAATGGTAAATCATTTTTATTCAAGCCCAAAGTGAATTACTTTATCTGAAACTTCATAAAAGAAACTTAACTATCATTATGCTGAAGAACAATTTACTTAAGAGTGAGGGGATTAAGAGTCTCTAACCAGAGTTTTCCAAAGCTTTCCATTAAAGAAGAATGTTAGTTAGAAAGAAGGAACCTTGCTGGCCCTAGGACTCAGGAAAGATGAAACTCTCATTTTACTGTGAATTCATGGATGCTACTAGAAATAAGAAATTTAAGTTAGACTCCAAAATCAGACTACTTATATTATTTTACCAAGTCCATAAGGACTAATGGTACAAAACGAAAAGGATCTGATTAAATTATTATAACTTCTCAAAAATTAAAGGATTAGGGGCCAGCCCGGTGGCGCAGCAGTTAAGTGTGCACGTTCTGCTTTGGCAGCCCGGGAATCCCCGGTTTGGATTCTGGGTGCAGACATGGCACGGCTTGTCAAGCCATGCTGTGGCAGGCATCCCACATATAAAGTAGAGGAAGATGGGTACAGATGTTAGCTCAGGGCCAGTCTTTCTCAGCAAAAAGAGGAGGATTGGCAGCAGATGTTAGCTCAGGGCTAATCTTCCTCAAAAAAAAAAACAGATTAAAGAATTAATTAAATTCAGTACTTGATCATCTAAAACCCTAATGTTTTCAACACCACAGGGAACAAAAGAGCAAAAGACAAAATTTTTAATACATACTCATCAACAGAGCCAGCCAATGGCTTTTTGGATCGCTTAATGGCATAAATGCATCCATCCAGCCTCTTCACGCACTTAAACACAGAACCAAACTCTCCAGAGCCGATCTTCTCTAGCTCATGAAATTCCGTTGTGTACCGTGACTTCATATTGCTTTCAGTAATTGTAATTCTCTGTAATAAAAAGTGTATCCATATACATAATACAAAGATATGAAAAAGATTTTTCGGGGGGTGGCCCCGTGGCCGAGTGGTTAAGTTCGCACGCTCCGCTGCAGGCGGCCCAGTGTTTCGTTGGTTCGAATCCTGGGCGCGGACATGGCACTGCTTATCATACCACACTGAGGCAGCATCCCACATGCCACAACTAGAAGGACCCACAACGAAGAATATACAACTATGTACGGGGGGCTTTGGGGAGAAAAGGAAAAAAAGTAAAATCTTTAAAAAAAAAAAAGAAAAAGACTTTTCACTATGGTGATAGCATAATGTGTAAAATTTAAGAATCTTATGTTTTAATGTTTACTTAACATGTACATATGATAACTTGTTAAGAAGTAGAAAATCAAATTTCAGAAACAATAACAAGAAAAGAAAAAGCTATTTACCTTAGCAGGTCTTGTTTCATCTTCAAACTCATAATCACTGGCTTCCATGTCTTCACCACAAGAACTGAAAAATATTATGTATTTTTCTGTTAACATATCTGACAGATACGTCAACTAGAGATTCAAAACTTTACCTGACAGGTGAACAGAGAAATGGAATTTTAATGAATAAACACAGAAAAGAAAGCATTTAATTGTGTAATCACAAGATAGACCTCAGGATGAAAATGATGTCCCTGCAGAGATACGCTCATTAACCGGAAGCCACCACCACACATACCAAAATTAAAGCCTTTCTAAGTCAACTTTCTCTGTGTGCCTCACTTTCGACACCAGCAGACCGCCTACAAGCCACCTAGGCCTTTGAGTCCTTCCTTTCTCACATCACTCCTTTCCACAGCTGATTACTTCCCTTTTCTCTGTCCTGAGCATTAGGTGCTAGTAACAGGGAAAAATTTCAGAGCATAAACTTCCAGTCATTCGGTTGAAATTAGATTTTGCTAAGTATACCAAAGCAATCTCTGCTGGTTGGAGAGCTAAACTGTTGACTAATAAACAACTTACTCATTCCAGTATGTTCTCTTTCTTCTACGACACTGTCCTGAAGAATGAAACAACACAGAATCTGGAGTAAAAGGATTTATGTTCACTTGAGGCGTCTGTCGCATGTCCAATTCCCTCTTTCCTGATTTTTCTGTATCCATGAATAGAGAACCACTTCGGAGTTTAACAGAGCTCGAATCGATTCCTCGAGCTTTGGAGAGCAAACTCTAGGAGGGGAAAAATAAAATTTTTAGGATCCAAAAAAATTTAGCCTCCTCAACACAACCTTCATCACAAGACTGTTTATATTTCAAGCAAAACAAACAGTGGTTAACTGAGCAGTTTGAAGATGGATCTTTTCTGAAAAAGACGGCCAAGTAAAACAGGTCTCTAACCCTAACAAAAGTATGAATGAGACTAAAACTAAGTTCATTCCAGGGGCTACAAATGAACAAACCTCCTCAATCCATCTCCAGACAGAAAGCAGTCAGGGAGTCCCACAAAAGCTCCCCTCCCCCCTTCTAAACGGGACTTACAAAGCCACCTCCGCCGACTCCTCCCCTCACTTCCAGAGGGATCTCGCCCGGGGCAAGCCGGCTAATAAACTGCAGCGCTCAAAGCGCCCGACTTCCCGAGGTTTATGACTAACGGTACTGAAACTGACTCACTGAAAAAGGTACGTTTTCCATAGCAATCTTACAAATGCGATACCTATCTTAATTTCGGGAAGCGTCCGTTTTAACCTCGGCTGTTACTTCTCAAGTTCTAGAAGTGCTCATCGGCATACTCAGCACCCCTTCAACAAACAGGCGCTGAATACCTAATTCTCTAAGATCCATCACCAACAGGATGAAAGTGTAAGGGTCCGAGCAACCATCCCAGTGCTGGGTTTTAAGACGTGGACGTTCCTAATCATTACACTTGAGCTGACCAGACTTGGGCGCTGCAAACCCAAGGGTGTAACCAAACGCTCACCCAATAAATACTACCTCCCCGAAGGGGCCTAAACGCTACCCCGGATTATTTACTAGTCTTTAGAAGACTGTAAACGCCCGGAAGGCCAGCCTCTTCTCCATGTCGAAGCGCAGCGTCCCTCCATACCTCAAACCTTCCCCCCAAAGACCACATGACACGAAACGATAAGCGCAGGAAATTTTTTGGTAACCGAACTCCCGGGCGCGCCGCCCAAATTACAGGACCGATCACTGCGTTTAAAAGGCACCAGATGGCTGCGGCACCCGGGAGTGTCGGGTGGCCGGGCCAGCGCCCCCGCAGCATCCTTCCCAACCACCCTCTCAGGGCCACCCTCCGGGCTGACACGCTCGGGGCGGCCCCGGCTCGGCGGGCGGTAAAGCGCCGGCCCCCTGGCCCGCGCCGATCGGCCCCTTTGAAAGATGAAGCAGTTCCAGGCGAGGCCCATTGTTCAGTTACACAATCTTAACGGCCAACTTCTGGGCAGGGCCAGAGAGAGGGGCTGCCAACTTTCTCGGTGGCGGAGCGGGCGGGCGAGCGGGGGCGCGGCCGGGCGGTTATGTAAGCGAACGCGGGCAGCGCCGCGCTCGGCTCCCGGCGCCGCGGCCCTTTTAAAAGGCCGGCGGGGCGCGGGCGGGGGCGCCGCGGCCTCACCTTCGGGGTGTGCGGCGTGTCGAAGAGGCGCAGCTTGCGGAAGGTCTTGTGCGGCGGGGTGCCCGGCTGGTCCGGCAGCGGCGAGCAGGGGCCCTCGGCCGCCCCGCGCGCCCCGTAGCCGCGCGGGGACGCGTCCCCCGGGCCGCCGCAGCGCACCGGCGAGAAGCAGCTGGCGAGGAAGTAGGCGGCCGCCGGCGACTTGACCGGCGACGACGAGCCGAAGCCCTCCTCCTCCCACGAGTCGCCCTCGGCCCCGCCGCCCGCCGCGTCCGCGCCCGGGCAGGCGCCGCGCAGCAGCATGTCCTCCTCCAGCTCCCCGGGGCTGCCGGGGGCCGGGCCGGGCGAGCGGCGGCGCTCGGGCCCGGGCTCCGTGGGGCTCCGCGCGGGCGGCAGCGGCGAGTCGGGCTCCTGAAAGGCCGAGTCCTCCCCGGTGCTGTGGCCGCTGCCCTCCTCCTCCTCTTCCTCCTCCTCCTCCTCACAGTCGCTGCAGGGCGAGAAGATGAGCTTCTGCCGCAGGCTGCAGGAGGCCGCGGCGCGGCGGGGCGGCGGCGGCTGCTGCCGGCTCAGGAAGCTCATCGTGCCCCTGGGGCCGGGGCGGACGACCGGGGAGCCGGGGCCCGCGGAGTCCAGGGCTCGGCCGGCCCAGGGGGCGGGCCCGCCACGTGCGACTGGGCGCGCCTAGCAGCGGCGGCGGCGGCGACACTGCGCGGCGGCGGGCTGAGCTCCGGGACGCTCGGGGCGGCGGCGCGGACGGTCCGGCAGAGGCGGGGCGGCCCGGGCGCCGAGGCTGGGCTCTCCGCAGGTCCAGCCGCAGGTTCGGGCTCCGCGGCTTCCCGCGACCGTTAACCACGTGAGCGCCCGGCCCACCAATCCCCGCCCAGCCCCGGGTTTGAAAAAACAGGAGGGCGCGACGTAGCCCGCGGGGGAGGGAGCAGCTACGCGATTTTGGCGGGAACCCGCCGGCTCCGCCCCCCTGGCCGCGCGGGGCCAGGCCTAGGCGGGCGCGGCGCCGCGGGCCTATGAGCGAGCGGGACGGCCGGGAGCCGGGCCGGCGCCGCCCGGACGGGGCCGGGCTGGGGAGCCGAGGCGGCCCTCGGGGAGGGGCGAGGGGAGCCGGGCTCCATCAGGCCGAGCGGAACGCCGCCCTAGACGGGGCCTCCTCGCCACCCCCCTGGCGCTCCGGGTCCACTAGCGGGACTGACGGCCGGGAGCGCCTCGGGGGCTCGGCGAGTGGGGACGGCCCTGGACCTCGGGCGCTGCCCCCGGAGGCCAGCCTCATGTCCCGCGTCTCTTCGGCGCCAGCCCCAGGCCCGTCGTGGGCGTGGCTGTGGCCAGTCACGTTCCTGGGTCGCCGTCGGAGCCCAGCAGGGTGACTCGGGCCTCCGGGCCTTTCCAAACTGGCAGCCGATTGCTTAGTCCCCACACGGAAATCAGCGAGAAGGCGGGCCACGCGTTCTCGAGGCGAGGACACCGGCCGTGGGGCGGCCTCTGAGCCTCAGTTTCCCTCCGGGGGGCTGTTAGGGTCCGGTGTGTCTGCAGCGAGGTGAGCTCCCCGGGCCGTGGTCCCCTCCGCAGTCCACGCGAGACTTGTCCCCGAGAAATAGAAACAGCACTGCCGTGGGCCCAGCGCAAAAGCGAGCGCCCGCCGCGCGGCCACCCTGTTTGTGTTTGTTTGCCCGCACGTGGGCAAGTGTTGGCAACACCCACTGGCCCGGCTCGCTGCAAACCTAAACGCACCTGGGAAAAAATTCCTCTAGCACTCCGTCAAAATGATTTAATCCGTCCCTTATTGTCGCACACACACGTTTCTTACAGTTTTTCGGTTGTTCATAACCCCGTGATGAATATTCTTCCCTCTTCTGGTTTTTTTTTTTTCCTCCGTCCTTTGTGGTTTTTAAATTTTTTAGGATACTTTCATAGAAGTGAGAATTACCAGGTGAAAGGATATAAACTGCCAAGCTGCCCTCCAGGAAAAAAAGCAACTTACGTTCTCGCTAGCAGTGGGTTAGAGTACACTTAGTGCATTCTGGGCATCAGTGGGCATTTAATGTTAGTGTCGTTTTGTTGTTTTGAATTATATCGTTGAACAGTTTTCATGCGCTGAATGGCCTTTTACATTTATTTCTACTGCCCGCTTTTCTTATTGTAGCGCTTTATGAATATTAACACTTTGCCATATATGTTGTTCTAACACTTCTCAAAGGCTAACCTGAAGCTGGATTTTTAATAATGGAAACACATCTTAGTACTTATCACGTGGGGAAGTTCCTGAGATCACGTGACTCGGATGCAGCGAAGAGTAAAACAGGTGTCTTCTCCAAACATTTGCCAACTGATGCATAAATATCTTTTTTTGTATGTTAACGCAAACGTGATTTGAAGCTCTTGGAAGACAAGAACTCTACCCTTTTGTATGTTTCAAGGAGAATCATTCTCGGATCCTTGGTGGCCAAAGCCAAGGAGTTTTTAGCATCCTCCCTCCAACACCTCCTCTCCACTCCAGATGACAAATATAATTCTTCGATATGAATAGTTGACATATTCTCAATTTCATGTGAAGTGTAAATAAAAATAACTTTAGAAAACTTTTACTCTATTGATCTGTAACGAATTGTATGCAGAAATAGTTTACTTCCTCGGGAAACGGCAGCCTCGTAGCCACTTCTCGCCCACTGGTTTGTTGCTCCTAAGCCTCTCCTATATAGGAATTCTGTGGCTCCTATTGCAAGCTCGCGTCCCCTCCCCCACTTCACTCTTTCGCTACACCCTGCTCTATTTCCTTAACAGCCTTATATCTCTCTCAAACTAAGTTGATCGTTTATTTCTATCCCCTTCTAGAACATGAGGTCCCTGAGTGTAGGGACCTCTTCTGTTTTGCTTATTACAGTATTCTGATGTGGCTTAGATGCTCAATATCCTCTGAGTGATAAAGGGCCCTTAATTAAATATTTGTTGACTTATTTTTGTCTCTGAATATAAATTCAAAGGGTACAGGAAGTCTCCTACCTACCCCTTCAACCTCCAGCCCAATTTCCCTCCCTGGAGATAAATACTCAACATTTTTTGTTTTTTGTCAACTTAACTTTGCCACCTGTCTGCTTCCCTTAACTGGGAGGTCCGTGAGGTAGGCTGGGGCAAAAAGCGCCTCGGTTCCGGACGGGAAGGGAAGAGTTCTTGGTCTACACCTCCTGTACTTTGAATTCTTGGCACCCAGGTCCCCACACATACTGGGAGAGGTAAATTCCCAACAAATGTATAGAAGGACTGGGAGGAAGAAAGAATTTTTTTTAAAGTTGAAAACAATAGTCAGTGCAAGAACCATTTGACTTTCTCCACTTCCAGGTAAGATTCCGTGCTCCACACTTTCCACCACGCCCGGCATGGACTCTAACTCTGTTTACTTGTCTTGCTTCCTCCCACCTAGGGCTCAGATCAAGTTTTATTTGTCTTTAGAGCTCCAGCGACCAGCAGTGTGCCTTCGTCCTTGAGAGCGTGCTTAATAAATATTTCTGGAATATTTGAATAAAAATCTAATGTTCTTTCAAACAAAGGTACCAAAATGAGTAAGAAACCCAGGCGCTGCCTCCTCCAGCCCAGAACCCGGCACAATGTTATGGTTTAACTGCAGCGGTGCCCTAACTGAAATTCTAAAAGATCGTTCTGATTTTTAAAATTTCATGCTCCTCTGAGTACAGCACTCACTGTACTGGAGAGCCGGGGTTACGCCCACATGCCCCAGGGCAGATCTAATTCAAATTTCCTGTCCTTTCCCAACCCAGTGTTATTTCTAACTGTAATGTTGCTAGGCAACTTTTGCAGAATCCACATGCTTGTGGTGATGTTGTAATAACTGAGTAAAAATCTTGCCTCTAGGTGTTGGGAGAACAAATTTAACCTGTTTATCCTGTTTAGACAGACGACTTAGCAAGTAAAAGCCTTTACTACCGCTATTGTCAGCCCATTCACCTTCCTTAGCAGCAAAATAAGCAAGATTCCTGCCCTGAAGATTTATAATTGAGATCCCTCAATTACCCTCTCAAATGCTTCTTATACAGAGAGCACATGAATATATGTGCATATGCTTATTAACATAAGCCTTGCACTTTTGAATGAAAGGTCCTTCAGAACTAGGAACTAATTTTTCACAGTGATGCAAAATCAGTAGGAATGCTTCATAAGAATAGCCAGGTTTTACCCAAAGCTGAATCTTTTCTAGCTTATGCTTTTGATTCTAGAGAAATAGTAACTTTCCCTAAACAAGAGCCTACTCTGATAGATTTCTAATTTAAAAAAAAAAAAATCACATTGGTCAAATCTGTTTTTCACTTAAAAAACTAATATGCTAAAAATCTTCAACTGTCTTTCTTCATCTTCCTTGTTATCTTTACCTGTCCCCTCCTGCTGGTTCTCAGCAAGACTCACCTCACTCCCCCCCGGCTCTAACTGTTACCAACTGCCGGTTGGCCCCAGGAATCCAGATCTCAGGCTAGAATGTGGTGACTCCTACCGCTGCTCCTGTTTGACTTGTCGGGTCTAGATGAGATTTCTCTCCCCTCACTTGCCTCAGCACCCTCTGATGGGCGATATTGGACCATTTCACCACATGTTCATCAGCTCACCTGAAGAAGAACAGTGTGATCAAATCCAGTCTCTCCTTAGCTGTTGCGTGGATTAAATGTGAGACTACCATTGTCCCTTACAACGTTCAATAAATGTTATGTGTACTTTTAATTATAGCCATGTTGTTTGAGAATAATCTACACTTGTGAATGGCTTTATAGTCAGCATATGCAACATGTGACTCCTGGTGTCCCCAAAGTAAGTTTGCTTAATATGGATAGACAGTTGAGTGTGTGTACAACCAGCGAGGATAATCAAATCAGAACAGAAATATTATTGATATTATTATAAGAACTTAAGAAGCGTAGCTTGGGAAAAGTGACTAGCTCGTCTTTTAATGAAATAAACATTATTTCTGGTCATGCCTAATTAATCTTTAAGGACTACCAACATACTATTTTCCATTTACCCTTCTAACATTTGTATAAGGTAGATCAAGGGCAGATCTCATTCTATCCTTTAGGTATGGATTGTGTCAGTTATATGGATTACGTACAAAAAGTTTGAGGATCTAAGATTCTCATTCAGTTTTGCTTGAGGTCTTCAGCTACAAGGGACCATGCTAGGGTACTTAAAAGTTGCGTCTGTACTTAGGCAAAACCTTGGCTATAACCAGCCTTGTTAGAGAAGCCTTCAGGCCTGCTCGCAGTTATCTCAGCCGTTACACAGGCCCTGAATCTTGAAAGACTTGATAGTCCACTGCAGTCAGCCAGGCCTGGGGCAATGGTACTAACTTTAAGACTTCTCCCAAGAAAAAATACGGACCACTGACCGTATCATTTCCTAGATAAGAGAGGAGTTCTCAACCAACACATTTAAAACCATAGCTCTGTGAAGCAATTAGCCAAAACACTAGGCTTCCTGTTTGCTAGTTGAAAACTCTCTCTACTGCAATGGAACCAAGTAGCCCTATTTTCTCCAATATTCTTTTTTCCCCCTTTACAGAGGCACAAAGGGCTGCTTTTCTCTATATTCTTAATGAGTTTCAATAACTGAAAAGGTCACTTCACAGAAATGTTATAAACAGGAGGAATCGTGAGTGCCCACCGGAATGCCGGGGCTCAATACACATTCTGGTAATTGATTAATTGCCTCTCCTCTCGGGTTAGTAACACACACAGGAAATGACCAGGATGACCACGAGGACTGCGAGTTGTTCGCTGGCCACAATGTGATTATTGAAACCAGCTCTGTTCAGATTACTGTGGCACAAAAGATGGGATGACTCTTCTCCAGTGAGTCAAGGGGCCCTGTCTCAGGAGGAGAGCGGGAGGAGATAAGGCAGACATCCCATGCTGGTCTTTTGTGTAGCAACAGGACCGTGTTTGGGTATTGCTATGTTTTGATGACTCAGTAGTGAGTCACTTTTAAAGTTCTGTAAAGGGCCCTGCTCAGCTCAGACAGGGTTGAGAGATGAGCTCATCCAGTAGCTGGTTGGGTAGAGAGTACCCAGTAGTGTGTGATACGATGGGCAGGGATGAACTAGCTCCTAGATGCAGAAGTCCACTCTAAATGGCAGTCATCTGCTGAGCGCCTACGATGTTCAGGCGCCATCCATGTCCTACCCACTGCCCACTGCCTTCCTACCGGCCAGAATAGGAGAAACATCAGTGCTACAAACAGCTGGGGTGCTTTTGAGGGAGCTGGGAAAGGTATAGTGCCAGCTATGGCAGGCAGAGCCAGATGCTTTACATATTTGTCTTATTTAATCTTTACAGGAACCCTCCAAGAGAGATTTCTTTGTTCACATTTTTATGGATGAAGAAAATGAAAGCCAGATAGGTGAAATGCCTGCATCACACAGTCATACAGCTAGTATGACTGAGACTGTATCACCAGCGGCTTAAAGACTGGCTCTTTCTCCCCCAGCAAGAATGGGGTGAGGCGAGGGTGACAACTAATCAGCAGACTTGACAAAAGCAAGGTCACTGGCCCCAGCTGGTGGGCGAGACTGCTTATGCATGTAATGCAGGGCACACAGCTTGGATGGTGTGAATGAGGGGGGTGGGATCCAGAGAGAGGCAGACTTGCACCTTTCCTTTTTTGTTTTATCATCAATCCACATGTACTTTAAATTCTAAAATTAAGAGGAAAGATGACAAAGATTGATATTATCCTGTGTTGCTGTGGAGGGTGTGGGCAAATGCATTCTTATGTGCCATGTAGGTAGGTGTAAACTGGTACCATTTTTCAGAAGATTGTCTGGATGATGTCTGTTAGAATTTAAATATTTATTCTCTTTGACCTAGCAATTCGACTGAAACATCTGTGCAGATTTGCAAAAATACGTAGAAGAATGTTTATCTCTGTATTAGTTCATTCAGTAAACACTTAATGAGATTCTCCTGTGGGCCTGGCACCCTGGGTGCTGGGAGCACAGCAGTGAAACAAAGTCCTTACTCTCAGGAAACTTGTGAGGCCTGTGGTGGCAACAGACAATACATAAATAAATAAATGTACAAAAAAATATCAAATAGTGATAAGTGCTGTAAAAAAGGGGGGGTAAGGGATTAAGAAGTGTTAGAGGATGGGAAGGAGGTGGTAGTTTATTTTTATTTTAGGGGGAGAGAAGTGCTATTTTAAGTAGTGTCATCTAGGAAGGCCTTTCTGAGGAGGAGGCATCTGAGCAGGAACCGGAATAAGTGAGGAATCAGCCAAACAGAGATTCTAGGCATTGTTTATAATACCAAAAACTGGAAGCCACCCAAAGTTCCGTTTAATAGTAAGTAACCACAGATTGCAGAATAATGAGATAGAACTACATGCAGAAAATAAAAAACTATCTAAGCTATAATGAAAAAAAGTTGCAAAACCGTATAATGATTCCATTTTTGAAAAAAAACAAAACACAGGAAAATTAGCCTAAAGCAAAGATATTTACCACCGGGAAGACATTTGGATAAATACACAAAATTGTCAAAAAAACTCACTGCTCAGTGTGGTTGTACGGGTTGAATGAGAGAACAAGTCAAAGCGCCTAGGTGCCAGCTAAAGGGAGAGCCGGGAGAGAGGCCTCCCCGTTGTCTCTAAACAGGATAGGACAGACAGGATGGTGGCACACGTCCTGAAGACCCGCGCACCTGCCTTTTCTGAAGCACCTGGAGCTCTCCTCTCTCTCAGGTCGCTGATGCCTGAGCCCGCCCCCCATCCCCACATCCCGACCTCCCGCTTCCAGCTTTGCTCTTGGGAAAGAAGCCTCTGCTTCTGCTTTCTTGGCCTGGCTGCATCATCTGCACTGGCCTTCCTGCTCATCTCAGACGAGCAGCTTTGAGCTCTGGCTGCGGTCTGTGGTGAGGCGCTGAGAGGGAAGAGGGCTGCCAAATCCCTCTGATTTACTGTCGGCTCACTTCTCAGCGCAGAACAAAAGGCTTCATCCCCGCTTACGAGCTTCAGGGAGTTAACGGAGCCAGGAGCTCAGTCTGGGGGTTCGAGTTGCTCACGCATGCTCCTGCCAGCACTGACGGGGGGGCACCTGCCCTGCCTGCAAAGTTTCTGAAGCAGCCAAGCCTGAAGTGTTTGACGCCACCCTCACTCCCACCACTGCCAAGCTCTGCTGACTTCCAGGGCCGCCTGTGCCCCTGTGCTTGTCAACCAATTGTTAGAAACAACACAAAAACACAGAAAAATGGCCAGTATAAAAGAAATACACAAAAAATGTTCTGTGCTCTTGTGTCGTTTCTAACAATTTTTTGGTTGATTATTTTGGATTTCTAGGTAGACAATCATATAATTGATAATAATTCTTTCCTTCTTCCTAGTATTTATGACCCTTATTTTGTTGTCTAATTACATTAACTAGCCCTAGTACAGGTGCGAGTAGTATTGCACACGCCCAGGAGGCTGGCCCTACCTGCGCCCCTCTGGGCTTTCTTCTCACCCCTGACCCCACTGCCTCACCACGGGTGTCCGCTATCTTGACTCCAGTAGTGAGAACAGGTTTGCCTGTACTGTTTTGTGTCTTGCTTCTTTTGCTCAGCATTATATTTGTGAGGATCATCCATGCTTTTACATGTAGTTGAAGATCATACATTCTTGTTGCTGCATCATTAAACCTAGTCTGTAATTCAGTCTGGGTTTGTCACTGATTGAAGAGTTGTTTAGGAAAACTTGAAGAATTTTCCTAGTGGTTGAGCACATTAGGCTGACTAAGGACTAACTTCCTAGTTTGGGAGGTGGAGCTAGAAACAGGCTCCTTTTCCTTCTCGTGAGTAGGTCCTTAGTCACAACATCTGGAATGAGTAAGAAACAGTGAGTTTTATTCCCTCCTCGTGTTCTTTTGATGGCCAATGAGAAAGAAAGAGAAAGAAAGCTAGCCAAAAGAGGGAGTTAAAGGCGACAGTTTTTTTAACCCCTCTGGGCAGAGTTGTTTCTTAACTTCTCCAGAGTAGTGGCACACACTGATTGTAGACAAAGGCGCTGAGTCACCTTGTCAGCCTGTGAGTTCCCAAGGAAACTGGGTCCTTCTTTGTCAGGTCAGGGGAGGCACAGCACTTCTGTGTGCATCTGAATGGGGCAGAGTCCCTGTGCCTGTCCATTACCTCAGGCTGACCTGGAGAAGTGACCAGTGGGCCCTTTCTCTTTATGGGGGCTGCTGGGTGCAGTCCTGACGGGGAGCATGTCTGGATACTCAGGAGTGAGTACCCCAGGCGAGTAGTTTACCAGTCCTCAAAGAATGTATTGCTAAAAGCCAATCATACTTTTACATGCTAACCTAACGGTGAAGCCCAAATTCAAACTATTTTATTTTAATCCACTTGCATCAGCAAACCTTATATTTAAGGCCTATAGCTCAAATTTGATGATCAAAGAGAAAATCTTTTAACAGAGTGCTATTTACTTGAGGTAGAGGGTCTGTCATTAAGATTCTTTCTTGAAAACAAGCAACAATTTTATTTATTTTTAAATAAATAATTAAAAGCTCATAATACAAAATTCAAAAAGCACAAAAAGATATACAGTGAAAGGTAAGTCTCCTCTCACCCCCAGTTTCCAGCCTGTTCTCCAGAGGCAAGCAACATTACTGTTTTCTTGTATATCCTTTCAGAAATGGTCCATGTAGGGGCCAGCCCGGTGGTGCAGCGGTTAAGTGCGCACGTTCCACTTTGGCAGCCCAGGGTTTGCCGCTTCGGATCCTGGGTGCTGACATGGCATCGTTTGGCGAAAAAGCCATGCTGTGGTAGGCATCCCACGTATAAAGTAGAGGAAGGTGGGCATGGATATTAGCTCAGGGCCAGTCTTCCTCAGCAAAAAGAGGAGGATTGGCAGTAGTTAGCTCTGGGCTAATCTTCCTCAAAAAAAAAAAAGAAAAAGAAATTATAGCACATTATACATACTGTTCTGCACCTTGCTTTTTCACTTAATATTTCTTGGAGATTGTTTCATATTAAATGTATACAGAACTGCCTCATTCTTTGTAAAGGCTGCATAGTATTCCACCATCTGGATGAACCTATTTTTTTTTAAAGAGGTTTCTTTTTTTTTTAAAGATTTTATTTTTCCTTTTTCTCCCCAAAGCCCTCCAGTACATAGTTGTGTATTTTTAGTTGTGGGTCCTTCTAGTCGTGGCATGTGGGACACCACCTCAACATGGCCTGATGAGTGGTGCCATGTCCGCGCCCAGGATTCGAACCGGCAAAACCCTGGGCTGCCGAAGCAGAATGTGCGAACTTAACCACTCGGCCATGGGGCTGGCCCCTAAAACGTTTCTTTTTTAAAACAGCTTCATTGAAGTAAATTTACATACATAAAATTCACCTATTGAAACTATAAAATTCAATGATTTTTAGTGAATTTATAGAGTTATGCAACCATCACCACAGTCCAGTTTTAGAACATTTCTATCACCCCAAAAAGTTTATGTCCATAATGTATCTTTTAATCATTTACCTTTTTTTTTTGGCAGGGAAAGATATAGTTGTATATCCTAGTTGTAAGTCATTCTAGTTCTTCTATGTGGGCTGCCGCTACAGCATGGTAACTGACAGACAGGTGGTGTGGTTCTGAGACTCGGAAGTGAACCAAGGCCACTGAAGCAGTAAGCGCTGAACTTTAACCACCAGGCCATCAGGGCTGGTTCTCTCTCCCTCTCTCTCTCTCTCTTTTTTTTTTTTTTTTGCTGAGGAAGATTTGCCCTGAGCTAACATCCACTGCCAATCTTCCTCTTTTTTATGTGAGCTGCCACCCCAGCATGGCCACTGACAGATGAGTGGTGTAGGTCCTCGCCCAGGAACCAGACCTGGGCAACCCAAGCTGAGTGCGCTAAACTTAAGCACTAGGCCCACTGGGGCTGGCCCTGGTTCTCTTTTAATCATTTAATTAAACTTTGTTTTTCCTTTTCAGTAATTCATTTTAAAATTTCCTGGGGTGATGATCCTTTGTTTTACAACATTGGATATGATTTGGAATGTTAGGAGAGCATCTCAAACTTAATATAGTATTGATCCTCCCTTTTTTTTTCCTGCTTTTTCTCCTCAAGTTTCCCCCAGTACATAGTTGTATATTTTAGCTGTGGATCCTTCTAGTTGTGGCATGTGGGATGCCACCTCAACATGGTCTGACGAGCAGTACCATGTCTGCATTCAAGATCTGAACCAGCAAAACCCTGGGCCGCCAAAGTGGAGCGCAGGAACGTAACCACTCGGCCATGGGGCCGGCCCCTGATCCTCTCTTTTAAAGTGTAGCTATTCTCCTCTTCATTCAAGGCTGCTGTGAATCTGGAGAGTGAGATGTAGGAGATCCTGAACGTTGTGCCAGTGAGCTGCTTGCTTTTCCTCCTTCTTTTTCTCTTCACACTGTGATAACCATAATTAGTGGAGTCTTAAGAACAATCAATAAGTTGGAGAAGATGAGCAAGCTTCTGCTCTCCCTCCAGAAGATGGCTGGTGGAGATGAACAGTAGCTACATTACAAAGGCTGCAGACCGCCTTGAGAGCAGTGCGAGTAGAAGGCGGGTGGCCTCCCCGTATTTACTAACACACATCTCGGACAGGCGTTCACTCCTCATTTGGCTGATTGTCACCAGGGCTGATCAGAGGGTATGTGCGTCTTGTTCTACCCACAGCCCGTGGCAAGCATCCATACCTGCAGTGGAGTAGACGGCAGCAGAAGGATCCACACCTGCGAGAGGACAGATGGTAGCAGTGCCGCCACATGGTCCAGAATGTGATAATATCATAGGATGCTCCGTTGCTGTGGTTTTGCATTTCTTTGCATCTTCCCTCAGTTCTACTCACTACTTTCTTGTCTCAGATATAAGGTTGTCCATAGTTAGTGCTCCAGAATGGGAAATGTCACACTGAAATGTACAGTGTAAATAAAAATTATTTTCTCTGGGCCTGTTCCTCCAAAATGAGAGCATTATTTTGTTTTTCTGTTTTATATACCAGTTACTGTTAATATACAACCTCATTTATATTTTTATTTTCAAAATCAATAATTCTCCAGTCAAAAGATGGTTCTCTTCGATCTCTAACAGGAAAGAAAGGAGAGCAGATACACAGCACAATCAAAATAGGGCCCTAGGGGAGTAGGGAGGAAGGGCTTCTGTGCCTTCCCCACTGTGCCAGCTCCTGGCGGGGTGTCAGCACTCCCAGACTGGCAGTGGGGAAAGTGTGTTCGCAGGAGGAAGTCACCACCTGGTCATCCTCAGAATTCTTCCTGGGCAGGTGGTCTCCCTCCCGCCAGAAAGGACCCTTGTGACTCAACTTGCAGAGGATGACCGTCTAGCCAGAGCATCTTTGTGCTCCAGAAATCCAAACTCAGGGTCCGGAAAGAACAGGAACCTGAGAGAATCTCTGTAAAAGGTGGAAATGTCAGTGGGTCATATGATACTGGTGCCCTTGTGAGGGCTACCAGTGTGGATGGAGGCCTTTTGGTGCCTTTTTGTGAACTAATCTCTGAGTGGAAGATCTGGGTCTCTGTTTCCTAGGGGCCTACTGGTCTGACTTCTCTGTAGTGTGACTTCTCCCTTACTCTTGAAGGAGGTAATTTCCAGTGCCAATGAATGGATGGGGACACGGAGAACTGGAGCAGGGACTGGGTTTCCCTTTCAGTAGGTACTTCCTTCAGAAGCCCTCCTGGTCCCTGGGCCAGACTGGGCTGGGTCAATGGCTCTGAGCTCTCAAGGCTAGGATACCTTATATTATTTGTTTCCTGTTGCCGCTATAATAAATTACCACAAATTTATAGTTTAAAACAACACAAATTTGTTCTATTACACTCCTGGAAGTCAGAAGTCAGAAATTAGTTTCACTGTTTTAAAGGTATCAACAGGGCTGTTTTCTTCTGGAAACTCTAAGGGGAAAAACCATTTCCTTGCCTTTTTCAGCTTCTAGTGGCCGCCTGCATTCCTTGGCTTTTGGCCCCTTCCTCCATCTTTGAGGCACATCAGTCAGTCTCTGCTTCTGTCACCACAGCACCTTCTCCTCTGTCTCCTCCTGCATCCCTCTTATGAGGATCACATCAGGCCCACCCACGTCATCCAGGATAGTCTCCCCATCTCGGGATCCTTCATTTAATGACATCTGTCATATAATCCCTCCAGCCATAGAATATAACAGTCATGGATTCTGGGGATTAGGACATGGACATATTTGGGGAGCCATTATTCAGCCTACCACACTGTGTGACCAGTCCATCCCAGGGGTCCCCAGAGCAGCCCACCCAGAACCCTCCCACGCAGTGCTGAGGTTTGGAGGAGCCTGAGATAGCAGGACTCTCCCATAATTTATCTAAATGGTCCTTCATTAGGCTGTTTTCAGACTTTTGTTGTTATGAGCAACGCTGCAAAGAGTATCCTTGACATCATTTCTCCACAGTGAGTATTTCCTTGAGATGAGCTATCATGAGTAGATTGCTGAGTCAAAGGATATGTCCACTTTAACCTGATTTCCCTACATCCTTCCCAACAACGGGATCAACCGTTTTGATTTATCAGTCTGATAGGCGAAAAATGGGATCTCAGGATAGCTTTTTTAAAACTTTGTTTTGAAATAATTTCCATATAGTTTTTTTCCCTTTTTTTTTTTGAGGAAGATTAGCTGTGAGCTAACTGCTGCCAATCCTCCTCTTTTTGCTGAGGAAGGCTGGCCCTGAGCTCACATCCGTGCCCACCTTCCTCTACTTTATATGTGGGATGCCTACTACAGCATGGCGTGCGAAGCAGTGCCGCGTCCACACCTGGGATCCGAACCGGCAAACCCCGGGCCACTGAAGCAGAATGTGCGCACTTCACTGCTGTGCCACCGGGCTGGCCCCATTTCCATATAGTTTTAATGTTAATTTCTCTTATTACAAGTAAGGTTATACATCTTTTCATATGTTTAAAATGCCATTTCCCTTTCTTTCTTTTTGTTTTTAAGATTTTATTTTTCCTTTTTCTCCCCAAAGCCCCCTGGTACCTTGTTGTGTATTTTTAGTTGTGGGTCCTTCTAGTTGTGGCATGTGGGACGCTGCCTCAGCATGGCCTGATGAGGGGTGTCACGTCTGTGCCCAGGATCTGAACCGGTGAAACCCTGGGCCGCCGAAGTGCAGCGCGCGAACTTAACTACTCGGCCACAGGGCTGGCCCGCCATTTCCCTTTCTTTCCTGTGATTTATTGGTCCCTCATGCAAAACACTGTATCTGAAGTCATAGTCAACAGTGGCAATCAGGCAAAAAAGTGGTGTCATAGGACTAAAAAACGCCCCCTCTCCCCCAAGGGTGATGATAGGGACAGAGAATTCAAGGACAGGCAGAGAGAGAGGTGAGTCTGTGGGAATAAGACCCCTGCTCCCCAGCTGGGTTTCAAAAGCAGGAAGAGTCCGTTGGAATTCTGCTGGGTTAACTGCAGCCGCAGATTGCAAGTCTGGGAGCCAGGAGAGGGGACCAAGGCAGATTCAATCCTCAGGAACAAGATCCAAGCCCATTTATTAGACTTGGATCCCAGGGCAGGACAGTAAAGAGCATATATCTCAGCAGTTGCTGTCTGAGAACACGGGATAGGAGCGACTGACCCCTTGTTGCGTCCAGTCATGGTCGACACTGGGGCCCTAGACCAGGCTCTGCCTTTGGGTGAGCAGGTGACTTTTCTTGTGGGGACAGAGGAAGGCGGCCCTAAAGATCTTCTGGGACTGTAGAGTGTGATGCAGAATGCCAAATACTGCCAACAGCCTGCCCATCCATTAGGATTGGGCTTGACAGTGTTGAAGGTTGCTAGGAATAAGTGGCTGGGCCTTGGGACTCTAGACCTGGCAGAGATTTGCCCTGTAAGTGTGTGTGTGTGTGGATAATACTTAGTCCTCAGCATCTTCCAGTTACAAGGACTGCACCTGGCATCTCAGGACTGAATCTGAGATGCCCTCAGAAGTATTTGCTTGGTCAACACTAGTTATAAGGCAAAAGTGCTTGTTAGATTGGGCAAGGAGACAAACTCGTCTCCCAGGTCTGCTGCGGGCGTTTCCTTAGTGTCATCCCAGCAGCCCAAGGAGGCAGCCAGAGTCCTTCTCTTCCCATCACTCACCCTGTTTTCTCCCAGCATGAAATGATTTCCTTCAAGCTTAGGGAAAAGATTGCCCCAGTCCAGGTACAGCTGGTTGATTTGTTCTGGAAGGAGGTGGTGGATTGCTCCCTGAACCTCCATAGTGCCTCCTGTGGTGGCTGAGCCCCAGGCCCACAGAGTGCCTTTCCTTCGTTAACTAGTTCCTTTCTGTTTGACTTTGAAATACCCACAAGGTTTCCCCAGCTTCACATTAGTCAAGACCACCTTTGCAGAAAAGAATTGTCCGCTTTTCTGTGGTCCCTGATTTTTCTGCGTAAGAGAACATTAAGCGATTTCAGGATGTTAGATGAGCCCTAAGGCGGTGGGGGAAATTGCTTGCCTGATCAGTTTTATCTGGTAAAGGATCTGGTGAGTGTAAGAGCTGCTCCCAACTGGGATCAATTGCCCTCCCCAGGGCCCTCTTTAGCACAAAAGCCCTGTCGCTGGCTTGGAGCTGAAGGTTCCTATTTAAAAAGATAAGGCACCCCTCGGGGCAGTAGAGATTTTACCTCTTTGCTTTTTCTGTAGAAATTGCAGAATTCGCCTGGAAGGCACTGGGACTGAGTCTGTAACGCAGATTAGAGCTGTTTTCACATCCCTTTCTTAGGCTGTGGGGTTTTTGGACAGATTGTGAAGGTGCTCAGGCTGGTGGAGAGCTTTTGAATATTTTATTTATTTCCTTTTTCTCCCCAAAGTCCCCCAGTACATAGTTGTATATACTAGTTGTGGGTCCTTCTAGCTGTGGCATGTGGGACGCCGCCCCAGCATGGCCGGATGAGCAGTGCCATGTCGGCGCCCAGCATTTGAACCCGCGAAACCCTGGGCCGCCGTAGTGGAGTGCACGAACTCAATCACTCAGCCACGGGCTGGCACCATGGGGAGCTTTTGGATGCCTCCTGTGCGTCCAGGGAAACCCTGCAGAGGTGAGGCAAACTAGGGAGAAACTTGGGATTCACATTAGGGCAGGAATCCCATTTTCTTTCACTTGAATGCAGAAAAATGAAAAGAAAAATCTTTTGCCAGATAATTTTCACTTTAACTATTCATGCAGTCATCCTGAATCTTGAGCGTTCTTTTCTCTCAGCGTGACTTTCTGCCCTTCAGTTGTCGCCGGTGCTCCGGAAGCACAATGAAACTCCTGCACAGAGAATTGAGGATTCTCTGTACCTCTCAAGCCAGGTGAGTTTAGAGCTGGAGGGAACAGCTGGGGGCACCTGCTGCTCTGCGAGGCCTCCAGGAGTTACTGGGAATCTGAAGTTCCCAGTTGTCCTAAGGGAACCCATGATGGAAAAGAAGCAGAGATGACACAGTCTCAAATCACGTCACACCTCTTATGTGGCAGCGAAAAGAAAAGGGCCAACTGAGGAGCCTTCCTCACAGGGCCCGCTACGTAATCCGTGGGGGCCCAGTGCAAAAAGAAGATGCGGGGTCGCTTGGTCAAAAAGCAGGAAAAAAGTGCGGTACACATAAAGCCAGACACGAAAGGACAAAAACTGAATGAGTCCACCTATGTGAGGGACCCGGAGTCAGCAGATTCGTAGAAAGAGAAAGTAGAAGGGCGGTCGCCAGAGGCTGGCGGTAGGGGAGAGGGGGTGTTACTGTTTAATGGGTGTAGTTTCGTGTGGGAAGATGAAGGGGTTCTGGAGATGGGTGGTGGTGAGGTCTGCGCACCAATGTGAATGCGTTTAGTGACACTGCGCTGTACACTCAACAATGGGTAAAATGGTAAGTTTTATGTTATATATATTTTACCTCCCTTCTTCCTCCGCCCCACGCAAAGGAATACATAAGCTTTTTCCTTCTTTTGCAGTCTCTGTCTTCCACTTGTCCTGGTGTTTTTTTATTTCCCTGGAGCTGGCTAGAAGGGACGAAAGAGAGCCAGGCTCAGGAAGGTGGCAGCAGGGAGAGGGTCCCCAGGCGCAGAGCCTGTGGAAAGAGCCTTCCAGGGCTGGGAGCTCACAGGTGCCTGGGGCGGGTGCTCTCTTGGGCCTGCCAGCTGCCGGCTTCCCCTTCCCACAGGCCTGCCACCCCAGCCCACAGCAAACGGGCGACTCCCAGGTATCTTCAACACTCGGAGCTGGGAGCACTCGGTAGGGGGATGGGCAAGAGGCTCTCCCAGTCTAGACTCAGCTAAAGCCGGCCACTCACCAGGAGCACCATGGTGCTGCCAGCCTGGGGTGAGGATGGCTGCCACCATGCCCCTCTCCACGGGTGCCTGCGCCCGACACCCGCCATCCTGCATGGGCACCCAGGCCCCTGCCAAAGGCGGAGGGAGCAGCCGCGGTTGCGTGGGGGGCGGGGGGGGGGGGGGGGGGAGCAGGCAGGGGAGTGGCAGCAGAACCCATCCAGGGAGGCTGCAGGCGCTGGGCTGTGTAAGTCCCGGCCCCAGGCCCCCGTGCCTGTTCCACCGTTCCGTGAGACTTCACTTAGAGAACGCAGATTCCAAGATAACATTAAGAACTTCAAGACGGCAGCCACGGTGCGTCAAATCCCAAGTGCGGGCCCTTCCGGGCGCAGGATCTTATTCGAGGGCATTCGTCATACAGCCCTGAAGCCAGCCCTCTTCCTCAGGCAAAAGAGGGCATGTGGCTGGAGTATTCTTTGGAAGATCCCCTCGTCCCTAAAGGAGGCCTAACTCAGTATGGACAGTGCTTACCGCAGAGTGGGCTGAGGCAGCCTTTCCCGCTCCCCTGTGCTCCCCTTCCCTCCAGGGCAGCAGACTTCAGCTGTGCCCTTTCTTTTCCACCCTCCCACTCCCCGCTCTGCTGGGGTCTGCCAATAGTTGACTGATCGACAGTCTTACTTGAGCCAGAAAATACTGGACTGTACACTCCTTGGGATGAGCATGGAATCCAGTTCATCTCAGCGCTGAGTGTGTGGTTTCCCGTTACCAAGTCCCAGGGCGGCCATACAGGAAGGCAGCATGAGATTGTGCAAAGTTAGTTTGTCCCTGATGGCCTGGGTGGGGGGAGGGGGGCAGGGAGGGGTCTGACCCTCTGGGCAGTTGCCACCTACAGAGGGTTAAGGAAACCCCGTCCTTCTCCTACTCTACATCCTAAATCCTTAGGAGGGCCGACTGTAGGCAGTGTACTTTGTAGTGGCCTCAAGTTGTGTCTGGGATAGAGTGCAGGTGTTTTTCTTGGACTGAAAGGTTTGCCTTGAGCGTTGTCTGGATCATATTGCAGACAGCTATGCTCCAAACAGCTCCATTTGCTAAGCATACTCTTGTCTCATCAAGCGCCTTTTGGGGACTTTTCAACTTCAGAGGGCTCCGTTCTGCATCTTGCCCTGTGAGGAAACACCACACCAGCTTTACTAGCAACTGTCAGCACATCAGCTGGTGTCTTCCCGTGGGGGAAATATGCCAGCTGCCTAGGCTCCTGAGGCCCCATTCCCAGGAAGGCAGCTAGGGGACAAAACAGCCCCTCTGCCCTTTTCTCTGGTGCCAGTAGGAATGCATTTTCTTTTGAGTTGAGGAATTATCAGGCGCACCAGCACAGTCCAGCTGAGCCCTGCCCAATCCAGCTGGCAAAGGAGCTGGGACGAGGGAGAAACACCCCAGAACCTGAGCAAAGGCAGACGTACGGAGCCCAGGGAGGCTGACAGCTCAGGTCTGGGGCCTGGGAAGCACTGCAGGCCTGGCTAGCCCCAGCGGAGCAGGACTGGGAGGCCAGAGCACCACCCTGTGACTTCGCAGATTCTGTCCTTCTTCCCTCCCTCCATTCCCGCCCCCTTCTGAGCCTCAGCTGGGAGTTCTGCGTGTGCTTAAACATCTCTGTCAAGAACGAAGGCTGGATCTGTGCGTGACCATGACCTTTCCTAACCTTCTATAGCTGTGAAGAGCTTTGAAGGGAAAGCAACCACCCCCTGCCCAACCCTGAAGGGTTTCCCATTTCAAATGACTAAGTCTTGACCTTTCTAGCAAGACTTCAAAGAAACTGATCAAAGATAACATTTATATTAAATAAAACAGCACAACATTTTTTCCTTTTTACTGTAAAGCTTGAAATGAAAACCAGCCACACTTCAGCTCTGCCAACAAAGCACGGTGAACGATAGTGAAAGAGCGGTTGCCGCAGGACAACCCTTCACTCCACCCCCTTTATTTTTGGGGGCTTTGGTGGACTCTACGCTGAATTTCTGACATCAGAGGTGGTTTTTCAAGTGCTCAGGTCTCTAGGCAATCAGAAATCACCAAAGCTCATCTGGATAATCTCTGCCACAAATTATCATCTGAGAAGGCAGTTGTGGTGTGGCCGAAAGACACAGTGGACTCGGGAGAAGCCAAGTCCGGGTTCTCAGTCTGTGCCCTGCCTCTTCACAGCTGTGAGGCCGGGGCAAGACACTTAACCTCTTTGGACCCTCAGTTTGCTCCTGTACAAATGGAGATAAATCCCATATATCTCACAAAATTGTTATGAGTACATAAAAATGTACGGAAAAGTACTTATTCTGTGCTTGGCACATAATATACTCAGTATATGTGTGCTGGGTTATAATCTATTACATTTGTGGTATTTTCTGCAACACTTTTCGCCACCCCATACCAATTTAATAAAACAAATATAAAGGTAACATTTTAAAAATTGCTGTATTCAAAATTAATAATAAACTTTAGGGTAAATAAGCTTTAAAACAAAAGTACACAAGCAAAAATAAATAATTTACACCATCCCGCTAGCCTAATTTTCAGAGTAAAGCCATTTCCGATTACAGCACTCTTATCCCGGGCTCCAGCCTGTGGTCAAACTTTGATAGTTCATTATTTTTAAAAAACAGTAACAAAAAACTGAACACTAAGTAATAAAATCTTTAACAAAAACAAAGCACTGAATTTAACTTTTTAATTTTAAATAACCAAACTTTGTGATTTTATACATAATCCAATGTAATGCTAATATAATTAGCACTTTAGCTTGAAGAGTGGGTATTCAACAGGGATGGAAAACTATAATGAATAGTCTTCAAACTGTGAGATACAAATAAAAATGGAAAAGGATACAGTAGAACAAAAACTGCAGACACTCTACCAACTGGGGGAAATATCTGAAGGCTTCACATCCTTTGTTATCCATGATGGCTTTTGGAATTATGATTGTTTGACGTATAGAACCTTTGACATTTTAGATACAGCCTTTATTTTTTTTTTCACAGTAAGTTAAAAATCCATCATAAGACTCCGTAAGACATCACTGGTCTTGCATGTAGACTCTAGGAGTTTGCGATTTGATAAAAGAGTAACACGAAAATTTACTATATTGCCCCAATTTCATACTTCCTTGTACACAATGAATCAGTTTGGGAATCTATTCCAAGGATTATATACACAAAAGTGTTAAGAATAAAATGTTCTCCACTCTTGCATAAGAATGTGTACAGTGTTTCAGGAACGGAAAGCTTCTAATTTTCCTGGGCCCGGGCTTCACGGATCTCTGCTGCCTGCAGGTGAAAGGCTCCTCTTGCGCTATTGCCCCGCTGCTCTGAGGATTAATCATCCAAGCCTGGCGTTTCTCCTTGTTGGATCCTGGATGCTATTCTGATGGCTTCTTCCAGAGATGGCTGTTCTCCAAGCTGAAACAGGAACGTGCACAAAGCCAAGTTAATGTCAAAGAAACATCATACGCCAGAAGTAAAATTTCTCTCTGTAATTCTGACACCGGGGCTTGTTAAGATGCTGCTGTTGATCTAGTCAGTAAGAGGGCAAAAACAAATTCCTGCAGGGGAGAAGAATGCAGTTTCCTTGTTTAGGATTTTGATAAATCTTCACACATGCAAGGGACAGAGATGCTCATCTTTTCCAATGGAGATATTTAGAACGCTTCCTGAGCCTTTGGCGTCTATGCCCATAGACTAAACTAAAACCAATCGCTGGCATTTTCCAGCATGTGTTCTAACCCTTTTCCAGGTAAACACATGAAAAACAACTCTCTGCAAAGAAAGGTAATCTGCAGCGAGCACTCGATTCTTGCTCGAATCCAGTGACTTCCTGGAGAATGGTATGTTTTGGTCTTCTGACCTTCCCCACTGGAAAACAGGGCTGCGCAGTGATTCTGAGAGGACTAATTTAGGGTCTATGTTTACACAGGTTCATTTCCAAGGAGCAGCTCTTAAGAGTTTTATAGAATCCTGCCTAATTAGACTTTTCTTTTGAGAGTAAAGATGGTTGGCCGGGTGCACACAAGGATATATACCAGAGCTTTATTTGTCTTGTTATAAATTCCCCTAGAATATGCAAAGATAGTAGAGAACAAAGTGTTGGTCTCTTTGAGTCCATCTCAACTCCAGCAATTTCCTTAAAGTGGCTAAGTGACACAGATCCTTCTGTGCCCTGCCTCCGGTAAGGGTTATGCATAAAGCACAGTGTGCGAGCTTGAGAGCTAGGGGTAGGGCTGTAGTCAACTGAGGACAGCGGCCCTGGTACTCACTTGAACTGCAATCTGGGTGCCATTGGATGTTGCCACTAAGGTCAGAGGTCTGGTTTCTGTGGTTACTAAGTGATGGCTGTGCTGTTGGTGTCCCATTTCTGATGAGGCAGTATGGAACGCTGCCAAGTCCTGAGCCACAATTGCAACCTTAAAAAAATAAAATACACAGAAGAATTAAAACTATGATTTAAGTAGGTTAAAATCCATTTAATGCAAGGGATTGTCTTCACATTCAAAAAGAAATACTCCCCTGACCATAGACTTGTAGAAGCCGAAAGCTGGAGGAGACCTTATATATTGTCTATTCTGGATTCTTCTTTTTTATTTGAGGAAGCTGAGGCTCAGGAAAAATGGACTTATCTAAGGTTATGAAGGGAGCCAATGGCCAAACAGGGTGGAGGACCCTGGACAAGTGGAGCTGCTACAGCAGGCTCCATCAGCCAGGGGAGACATGACTGCCTAGGTTCTATTACCCCTAAGTGGCTGCCTGGGAAGTTACGCATGTGAACTAATTCATATCTCAAATGTCTACTTATCTTCAAGTTTGGAACAGTGGTAGATAACATACTCTTTTCTCCTGTTTACCTGTTGCATTTAAAACTAGATTTCCATTTAACCAGGAAAATTGAAAGGACCAGTAGCATTACTGATAAATGGCAACATATCTTGTTATACTCATTTTCCATTTTAGATTCCAGGAAATCTATATGAATCTATTTTGTTCCTGAAGCATCTAGCCAGAGTGGTTAAAATGCTTTTGTAGCTCTTAAACCACAAATATAGCTTTTTCTAGACAGAATAATAATTGGAGTCCAAAAAGGAAAAGAGACACAGAATGATGCAGAATAAAAACTTTTTGATGAAATAATAGCTGAGCTTTTCCTAAATCTGGTAAAAAACAAAAAACAAAAAAACCAAACCAAAATACGTTAATATATGATGTTTTATAATGTTGTATGTCTTACAATTATATATAAGAAGGCTAGAGGATAAATACAAAGAAAACCACATCATAATCAAATTGCTAAAAAGCAAATATAAAGAAAAAATCTAGAAAACAGCCAGAGGAGAAGTGATGTATTATATACAGGGGAACAGTGATATGAAGATGGCTGCCTTCTCATCAGACACAATGAAGGACAGAGACAATTTAAAGTGCTGAAAGAAAAAAAATAACTGCCAACCAAAAATTCTGTATCTAGCAATAATATCCTTCAAAACAAAAATACTTTTCAAAAACAAAGGCAAAATAGTATATTTTCACATAAATAAAAATAGAGAATTTGTCACTGTAGATCTGCACTACAAATAATGCTAAAGCATAAGCTTCAGGCCAAAGGGCTGATTCCATATGGAAACGCAAATCTACAGCAAGGAATGAAAGGCACTGGTAATGATAAATTAGTGGATAAGTATAAAGTATTCTTTCCCATCCTCCTATAACTTACATAAAAGATTAAAAGTTTAATGCTAAAATATAATATTACATTATGGGGGTTATAACATATGCAGATGTAAAATATATCACAATTGCACAAAGAATGGGGGCATGCATGAAAATATACTGTTTCAAGGTTCTGAGGCTTTATGTAAAGTAGGACAATATTAAGTCTAAGTAGACTGCAGTAACTTGAGGATGCATATTGTAATCTCTGGAGCAACCACAAAAAAATAACACAGAAGGGCACAGTTAGGAAGTCATTTGAGGAATTAAAATGAAATATGTATGCACCTAATAAGAGAGCTTTAAAATACTGGAAGTAAAAAAACTAACAGAGGGGCCAGCCAGGTGGTGCAGCCGTTAAGTTTGCATGTTCTGCTTTGGCGGCCTGGGGTTCACGGGTTCAGATCCTGGGTGCAGACATGGCACCACTTAGCAAGCCATGTTGTGGCAGGCATCCCACATATAAAGTAGAGGAACATGGGCACGGATGTTAGCTCAGGGCCAGTCTTCCTCAGCAAGAGGAGGAGGACTGGCAGCAGATGTTAGCTCAGGGCTAATCTTCCTCAAAAAAAAAAAAAAAAAACCACCCAAAAACCAACCAAACAAAAAAAACTAACAGAACTCAAAGAGAGACATGATACAAATCCACAATCATGGCTGGAGATGTTAATTCCTTTTTTCTTAGTAACTGATAGAACAAAGATACGAAAAATTAATAAGGCTGTAAGATATTTGGACAACACTGTCAACCACTTTAACCTATTTTATATTATAGCACACTACACCCAACAAGTGCAGAATACACATTCGTTTCAAATAAATATGGAATACAACAGGAATCAATGAAATACACATGGAAAACAAGTCTCAAATTTGAAAAAAAACCTTACAGAACATGTTCTATGACCATAACAGAATTAAATTAAAAATAAAGAACAATAAGATATCTAGAAAAGTAGAAGATATTAAAAATTAAGCCATGTAAGTCTAAATAATCTATGGGTAAAAGAAGAAATGAGAGAAACTAGAAAATATTTCAAATTGACAGAAAATTTTAAAATAATGTATCAAAATTTGTGAATTGAAGCTAAAGCAATTCTTAGAGGGAAATTTATAGCTTTAAATGCTTATATTAGAAAAGGAGGTTTAAAATGAATGATTTTAGTTTCCATTTTAGGTAGACAGAAAAAGAATAATAAACACAAAGTAAATAGAAGGAAATAATGAAATGTTCGAACAGAAATCAATGACATAAAAAATGGAATAAATGAGATAAAATGAGATAAAATTAATAAAAGTAAAAATCTGTTCTGTGAATGATTAATAAAATTCATAAAGCCATAGAAAGATGAGCAAGAGAAAGAAAATGCAAATTATTAATATCAGGAATGGAAGAGGGAACAGCACTTCAGATCCTACAGACATTAAAGGGATAGGAAATATTACGAACTACTTTATGTCATAAACATGAGAACTTAGATGAAACAAACTCCTTCAAAAACAAAACTTATCAAAATGGGTACAAGAAGAAATAGATAACTTGAAAGCACTATATCTATTTAAAAACTCGAATTCATAATAAGAAAAATTCTCCACAAGGAAACCTCCAGGCCCAGATGGTTTCACTGGTGAATTCTATCGAACTTTTAGGAAGAAATAATACCAATCTTACACAAACTCTATCAGAAAATAGTGGAGAAGGGAACACTTTTCAATTTGTTTTATGAGGCAAGCATAACACTGACACTGAAACCAGAGAAGAACCTTAAAAAATTAGAGACCAGCATCACTCATGAACATTGACACAAATAGCAAATTACATCCAGTAATATATAAAAAGGCTAATACATCAGAACCAACTGGGATTATGATGTATTACTTTTTTACATGCAAATCATAATGACAATGATATACCATTTCACATCCACTAGAACAGCTAAGATTTAAAAAACTAACAATTTCAAATGGTGATGATACGAAACAAACAGAACTCTCACACATTGCTAGTGGGCGCGTATGATGGTCCAGCCACTTTGGAGAACTGGTCGGCACTTTCATATAAAGGTAAAAAAATATACCTGTGACCAGCAATTTCACTAATAGGTATTTATCTAAGACAAATGAGAACTTATGTCTACAAACATACTTGTACTAGAATTTTTAATGCCACTTTATTCATAATAAGCACAATCTGGAAGCATCCCAAATGATCATCAACGGGAGAATGTATCAACAAATTTTGGTACACTCCTACAACAGAATACTGCTCAGCAACGAAAAAGAATGAACTGATATTATAAATGATAACATGGATAAATCTCCAAAATATTATGTTAAATAAAAAACCCAGATACAGAGGAATTCATACTGTGGTTCCATTTATGCAAAGCTCAAGAACAGACAAAAGGAATATAATCAGAACAGCTGTTGCCTAAAAGGGTGGAGACTGACTGGAAGGGGTCACAAGGGAACCTTGTAGGGAGATGGAAATGTTCTGTATCTTGTTTGGGATGGCGGTTACATGGCTGTGTATGTTTAACAACTCACTGAATTGTAAACTTATAATCTATGTATTTCATTGTATGTAAATTTTGCCTCAGTTAAGAAAAAACAGATTGCAGGCTAATATGAAAAACATGTTCAACCTCACTAGTGGTCAGACAAATGAAAATAAAAATAGAATCTAACTTTTGCTTGTGAATTATGCAAATATAAAATAACAATCCTCAATGCTAGCAAGAGTACAGTGAAACAAGAAGGCTTTTAGATCCATGGCATAATTGTTAACGCTCTGGAAAATAATTTGGCAGTATGTAGCAAGAAGCTTAAAATAGTTGTCACCATTAATCTAATAATTCCATGCCTAGAATTTGTTTCCTATGAAAACAATCAGAGGCTTGTACGACAACTTATGTATGTGGAATGAGTTAATAAATTATGTTCTATCCATTTGATGAACTATTTTATAAATATTAAAAATCCTTTTAAAAGAACATTTAATTGATATGAGAAAGTGCTCAGAATGTAGTGTTAGGTGAATGACAAGCATACAAGATTGTATTATAATCCTAATTTTGTTCACACATGCACACACACAGAAAAAAAAGATGAAGTAAATAGTCCTAAATGTTGAAACTAGTTATTTTAACATCAAGGGATTAGAGCTGATTTTGAGTTTGAGTCTCTATTTTAAATTCTTTTGGGTATAGACCTGTAAGTGGAATTACAGGATCACATGTAATTTTATGTTCAACTTTCCATACTGTTTCCACAGCAGCTGCACCATTTTATATTCCCATGAGCAATGCACAAGAGTTTTAATTTCTCTGCATCCTTGCCAACAGTTATTTTCCATTTTTTGGATAACAGCCATCTTAACGGGGGTGCAGTGGTACCTCACTGTGGTTTTGATTTATATTTCCCTAATGACTAATGATGCTAAACATCTTTTCACGTGCTAATTAGCCGTCTGTGAATCTTGGAGAAATGTCTATTCAAGTCCTTTGCTCATTTTTAAAATGGCTTGCTTGTTTTTCTGTTGAGTTATAGGAATTCTTTATATATTCTAAATATTAATCCCTTCTCAGATATATGATTTGCAAATATTACCTCTCATTCTGTAGGTTGTCTTTTCACTCTCTTGGTAGTGGCCTTTGATACACAAATGTTTTTAACTTTGTAGTAGTTCAATTTATCTATTTTTTTCTTTCACTGCCTGTGCTTTTGGTATCATACAAGAAATAATTTCCCAATCTAAGGTGATAAAGATTTTCACCTATGTTTTCTTCTATGAGTTTTATAGTTTTATCTCCATTTAATCCATGTTAATTTTTGTTTATGGTATAAGGTAAGGTTACAACTGCATTCTTTTGCATGTGGATATACAGTTTTCCCGGCACCATTTGTTGAAAAGACTGTCCTTTCCCATTGAATGGTCAAATTTTAATTGTCAAAATTTAACTGACTATATATATGAATGTTTATTTCTCGACTCTCTATTCTATGGCTTTAAGAATATACATTACGTTTGTAATCTGAAGTTACTAAAATAGATGGAGAGCACAGACTCTGCTGTCTATACTTGCTAACCCAGATTCCAGAGGCACCTGGAAAATTGAGTCTAAGACATCCAATTACCTTACTTAAAGAAAAAAAGATTTAGGGAAGGACCAACTGTTTTCTTCCAGCTGCAGCCAATGCAAGCATTACAGATAATCCTCGGGTGGAGTCAGAACACCCCAACAGGAGAGTCAGCATTTGCCCAGTGGCCTGCAGTTACAGCAGAAGGCGCAGTGGCAGCAGCTGGTCCTCAGGTGAAACCCCCAGCCCTGTGATGATACTCCTAGTTGCTGGAAGCTATCTGGCTTCATTCCAGCCCTCAAAGCTGCCTCTCCTGCAAATTTTCCTGGTCCATAGGCTACAGATAAGCTACATAAGAATGTTTGCTTTAGAGTCATTATCTTTCCAGACCTGTAAGTATAACTGGTACGAAATGTATTTACCCAAGCTGGGCTATAAACCCACCCGGGAATCCTAGAGCCATGGAAATCACTGCAAACTGATTGGGTGGGACCATTCCATAAGACAGCCTGAAAGGTGATAGTTGGGTATTGTTTGTTTTTGTTTTGGCATAAGGTGTAATTAGCAAATAATAAAAATACATGAATCTCAGGTGTTCTGTTGAGTTTGACAGAGACATCTGTGAAACCACTAGCTAAAACATGATATAGAACAGTTCCTTCATACTCCATTCCATCAATTCCTTCCCCCAGTCAAGCAGCATTCTCCGATTTTTCTCACCATGGGTTTGTTTTGTCTCTTCTTGGATTTTGAGTAAGTGGAACCGTTCAGTATATGTTCTAGTGGAATTGCTGGGTCATAGGGCAGAGGTATGTTCGACTTATAAGAAACTGCCAAACAGTTTCCAAAGTGGTCGCATCATTTTACACTCCCACTAGAGTGTATGAATGTTCTAGTTGCTTTACATCTTTGCCAACATTTGTTTTTGTTTTTTAATTTTAGCCATCTTCCTGTGCCTGCAATAGTTTCTCACTGTGATTTTAATTTGCATTTCTTTGATGACTAAAGATGCTGAGCACTTTATGTTATTGTCATTCACATATCTTCTTTTGTGAGGGGTCTGTTCAAATGAGCAATCAAATGATTTGCTCATTTAAAAAAATTTTACGTATTTTGGTCGTTTTTTTAAATTTTATTTTGTCTTTTTGTGAGGAAGATTGGCCCTGAGCTAACATCTGTTGCCAATCTTCTTCTTTTTGTTTGAGGAAGATTGTCACTGAGCTAACATCTGTGCCAATCCTCCTCTATTTTATGTGGGATGCCACCACAGCACAGCTTGACGAGTGGTGCTAGGTCTGCGCCCAGGATCCATATCTGTGAATCCCAGGCTGCCAAAGTGGAGTGTGTGAACTTAGCCATTTCACCACTGGGCTGGCCTCTATTTCGATCATTTTAATGGGCTGTTCATCTTTTTATTGTTGATTTGTAGAAGTCTGTTATATATTCTCAATGCAAGTCCACTGTCACATATATATAGTAGTCTGGGGCTTATCCAAACTTTTTCTTAATGGTGTCTTTTCTTTTGGTAAGCAGAATTAATTTTGATGAAGTCCAATTTATCAGTTTTTTCTTTTATTGTTAGTGCATTTTGTATCCTGGCCAAGAAATCTTTGCCTTAAAAAGTTGGAAAAATATTCACTTTTCTTCTAGAAACTTTATGATTCTGAGTTTTGTATATCAAGGTGTATAAGACTTTCAACTTTGCACTTTTCTTTTTCAAGACTGTTTTGGTTTTTATAGGTCCTTTGCATTTTTATGTAAATTTTAGAATCTGATTATATCTTCAAAAAAGCCTGCTGGAATTTTGATTGTGATGGTAATGAATCTATAAATGAATTCAGGAAGAATGAGAGCTACTAATTTTGACAGACTCCATCATTTAACAGGGTAAGGTAGCTGTAGTGAGACTCAACATTGCCCTCAGCAAAGTACAAGAACAGTTTTTAAATGTATTAATCAATATCATTTATTTTAAGTGAAACAAAAAATTAAAGCCACAAAGAGATACATCATATTGGCAAAAATCTAAAATCTGATACAACTCTGTTAACTATGCAGAAGGGAAAGAGGCACTCTCAAACGCTGCAGGTGGGAATGTAGATGGGCACAACCCTCGAAGGGAAGTGTGGCAACAGCACAATTATAAACACATGTATCGTTTCACCCAGCAATTCCACTCTAGGGATTTACCTAGCAGATACAGTCACACACGTGAAAAATCACATGTGCTCAAGGTTATGTGTTGTTTAAAGCAGCAAAAGACTTTGAAATAAATTATGGCATGTCCATACAGCGGAATATGATATAGCTTAAAAAAAGAATGAGGAGGGGCCAGCCCAGTGGCGTAGTAGTTAAGTTCACAGACTCCACTTCAGTGGCCTGGGGTTTGCGGGTTCAGATCCCGGGAGTGGACCTACACACCGCTCATCAAGCCATGCTGAGGCAGTGTCCCACATACAAAATAGAGGAAGCTTGGCACAGATCTTAGCTCAGGGACAATCTTCCTCAAGCAAAAAGAGGAAGATTGGCAACAAATATTAGCTTAGGGCCAATCTTCCTCCCCCCCCCAAAAAAAAAGAATTAGGAAGCCCTCTCTCTCCATATAATCAAATAGAAAAATTTTCTATATGTATTATTAAGTTAAAAAAAAAAAACCAAGGTGAAGAACAGTATCATTTACTATCATAAAAAAAGACGTGGGGTAAGATGACTATTTGTATTTGTTTGTATAGGTTTAATGAATCATTGGGAGAAACACAAGAAACTAATAAAAGTGGATTATCTCTATGAGTGCAAGAACTGGTTGACGGAGGCAAGGGCGGGAGGAAGACTTTGCACTGCATACTTGGAAAGACTTCTTGATTTTTGAACTATGTGATGTAATAATATATATTCAAAAAATTAAACAAAGTAAATTTTGCAAATGAGTATCTGATGATGATGACAGAAAGAGCTACCAATAATGAACACTTAGTAAATGCCTGTGCTAAGTACTTATATGCATTATCTCATTCCATCCTTATAGCAACCTTATAGGGTAGATGCAACAATCACTCCTATTTTACAGTTGAGGAAAAACTGAGACTCAGAGAGTTATGTAGCTAAGAAGTTGTAAAACTGGGATTCAGTCTGAAGTTGGTGTGCTTAACATCTGGGTAACAGTTTTGATACTGATATATATGTATTGATTGATATAAAAGAAAAAAGCAATTACCTGCTGCCCTTCTGTACCCTCCGCGGTAACCATAGCAACAGAGTGTGTTCCCGCTGAGGAGATGACTGCATCATGAGCAGGGACTGTGATGGGCGTGCCATCCTGCGTTACCATTGTGATGGTATTGCCAATGGCTTGCATGTCAGCTTGAGATATGTTGACCTGCAAAACAATGTATTTTACAAATCAGTCAATGTTTCTTGTCATATTTGGCAATCTTTATTAAGTACTAGGCCTAATCCTTGTATAAGTCTACTCTGTGGGAGCAAATAAGCATTTTACAATGGAATAAACTCTCTTAGAAAGAGGTCATCAGAAAAATTGAGTATTTCTTAAATGCATTTCCTCTTCTCCATCTCTACTGCCAATTTAGACTCTTACTTTTCTCTCTTCTGACTTCCTGCAATAATACAACTTCTTCCCAGGTATCCAGTCTAACCCTTCCCTAACCATCCTCTACCTGGACACCTTTCTAAACAAACAAACAAATTTCATTATGCTCCCTGCTTAAATCCCCAGCACCTCGCCATTGCTACAGTTCAGACTTCTTACATGGTATTCATGACCTTTCACGATTGGCCTTTAATAGCTTCTCCAGACTCATCTTCCACTACTTCCAGAGCAGCATCTGGCACTCTTGCTGCAACTAATCATTTGCAGTCCCAGAGAGTGTCATATTCTCTTATATCTTTGTGACTTTGCCTTCCCTTCACTCTGCCTGGTGAACTCCTGAAAATTCTTCAAGATCCAACTGAATGGCCATTCTCAATAAGGGCCTCGAAGATTCCTTCAGGAAGAATCGTTTACTCCTTCCTTCAGGCTGCCAAAACACTTTACATATCCCTTAATTATATACCCATCATTATGAGAAATAATTGTTCATTTTAGGAACGTCTCTCTCCTATGACACTATGATATCCCCCTTTCTGTACTCCCCAAATTAGTCTACCAGAATGTCGGGCATTGGGTAGATGTTCAATAATTGTTTAATTGACTAAAGGAATGGAATAGAACTCTAATTCCTAAAGGAAATGGGAAGGTTACATTTAGAGAAAACACAACATTGGGATGGGGAAAATAGTTATTTTGGAACAGATGAAGAGGGATTAGACTCATTCTATATGGTCAGAGAGGAGCCATGAGTGGATGACACTGTGGTAGGTTCCAGTCTGATAAAGGCTAGAATCATCCAACAATGGGATAGGCTGCCTCCTAAGGGAGAAACTGCCTCATCTGTTTTGGGCTGTTGTAGAGGGAATTTTTCCCATACAGAGAGCGAGGGAGGTTAGATCAAATGATCTCCAAAGGGCCTCTGTCTGTGATGATCTAATTCAAGAAAGTGTCTTAGGGTTGATGCTGAATTAAAACTGGGTTGGTAAATATGTTTACTCTCGCATGCCAGTCAGTGGACAAAGAGTACTGCATGGAATTGGTGATGTCAAAAGTGATGGGGAGGGAGACGAACGGGATGGTACAAGTGCTTTGTATTTTCCAATCCTGAATAGGTCTTGCCTCCTGGTTAACATCAGCATGTTGACAGTTATCAACACAAAGGGCAGATTAATCAGGGAAGGTAAAGCTATGAGAGAGACAGGTAAGGAGAGTTCTCTGTGGAAAAGGTAGATATAGGGGCTTAATGAACCCCAAATGCCCTTTTCCACCAGGGGCTAAAACAGCCTTAGCCAGAACTTAAAAATGAAATTGTCTGAATTATTTTAGGCTGGTGGTACCTAGAAAATAATAACAAGTTGGACTACCAGAGAACAGCCATTACACTGCTTTTCCTGGGGAAACTATCAATACTGTGAAGATTCTAAGGAATCTTCAAGGCCCTTATAGAGAATGGCCACTCAGTTGGCTCTTGAAGAATTTTCAGGAGTTCACCAGGCAGAGAGTGAAGAGAAGGCAAAGTCACAAAGATATAATAGAATATGACACTCTCTGGGACTGCAAATGATTAGTTGCAGCGAGAGTGCCAGATGCTGCTCTGGAAGTAGTGGAAGATGAGTCTGGAGAAGCTATTAAAGGCCAATCGTGAAAGGTCATGAATACCATGTAAGAAGTCTGAACTGTAGCGATGGCGAGGTGCTGGGGATTTAAGCATGGAGCATAATGAAACTTGTTTGTTTGTTTAGAAAGGTGTCAAGGTAGAGGATGGTTAGGGAAGGATTAGACTGGATACCTGGGAAGAAGTTGTATTATTGCAGGAAGTCAGATGAGAGAAAAGAGTCTAAATTGTCAGTAGAGATGGAGATGAGGAAATGCATTTAAGAAATACTCAATTTTTCTGATGACCTCTTTCTAAGAGAGTTTATTCCATTGTAAAATGCTTATTTGCTCCCACAGAGTAGACTTATACAAGGATTAGGCCTAGTACTCTGTGAAGCTGTGAAACTATCAATTCAGTGAACTCCCTTGACTCCAGGTAGGGAGACAGCCACACTTTGGCAATTTTACAGGTTTGCCCATCAATGCCTCGCCAGGATCTTTTAATGATGCCATCACACCCTCATCACCTCAGCCAAGGCTCTGCTGATTTCTTAATCTCATCTCTTGGATCCAATCAGCCACCAATCTGACTCCTTCTCTGAATTGTGTTTCACATGGATCCACTACTTTTCAAGCCCTCAATTTCACTGTGGTTCTGACCTTCATCACCTCACCTTTGAACTATACCAATAGCACCATCTGAATTCTACAGAGTCTCAAACCTTCTCTCTCCATAATCTTCCTGCATGTACTCTCTTTCAGCAGACTACTGAAAAACTCTCAGGAGATCGAGCACTGTCTACAAGCTGATGTCCAAACTTTGTGCCCTGATATTCAAGGCTTTCCTCAACTGAGACCCAACCTGCCTCTCAAGCCCAGGTTCAGAGAAATATTATTTAACTGTTTGGCTTTTGGTGGATACTTACATGCTGGGTCCCGTCCTGGGATATGAGTGTAACTTGCTGACTCAACGCAGACTGGGTTACTGTGGCTACTTGTGTAGACACAACATCATCTCCTTCTACACCTGTAACATATGTGATCTGGGACCCTTTAAGAACATCTTCATTTTGACCTGTTTAAAACAAATGAATCATTTATTTGACCAAACAACCAAGCTGCTTAGAAAACAGAGGATATTTTAAATGCTACAGAGAAACATATACAAGTTAGACTGCATATATAATTATATTCTAAATCATGAAAATGGCTTCCAGCACCTCCTTCCAATTCCTCCACCTCCACTTTTGCAAAGCCAAACCAAATCAAAACAGATCAAACCAAATCTTTCCAAATATGATTTAAGTGTCCTAATTTTGGGAGACCTCTCTTATTCTCTTAGTTAGAGTAATTAGTGATACTGGGCATGTGTGTTGGGGCAGCCGAGGGGGAGAACTGCACAGGAAGACCGACGGACAAATAACCCTTCCAAGATCACAAGTACGCAACAACGAGGTTCTTGCAGTCACTTAAGAAGCCGTTAAAAATGATAAGACAATCTTCATACACATTAACCACAAACCAGAATGATGTGTAAACACAACTTACTAAGTTCCTTACTCTTTAACACAAGAGACTGATTGCAAGTCATCAGTACACAATGACATCATTGTGTACAGACAATGTTAATGGGAGATTATCTGGGGTAAGGTTAATCATTTAATAAGTGACAGAACAGGAACTCCCATCCACTCCTTTATTTCATAAAGAACCAGCAAGTAAACAGCAATTTCAACAGTCTATTACTGCTATACTTGGCAACTAGAAAGATTACTGATCCCTCTTTTCTTCTATCACCTTGCACTCCCATAAAGCCAGAAGGAGGGTAAATGTGTTTTTTTTCCTTCAAAGAAGGATTTAATTTGCTAATTTAAGAGAGTTCTCAAAGTTAGTGGTTGACACATGCACTCATGAGGCTGTGGTCATCAGGTGTAATGGCCATGGCAGTCTTTACTTCATTTCTCTTTGTTCTGTTCCACACCTACCTGTGAACCACTAATTTCAATGGGGTACAAAATTTAGGGGATCACATGAGAGAAGAGGAACACAAGTCCATCCCTATTCTTGGAAAAACAATCTTAGTTGTTTTTTTTTTAAAACAAAATGTATATTATGTACTATTTTCTAGAATGCAAGAAGTTCTGACAATCTGAAATATCAACATTTAAGGAAGAGACTGAGGAAGCTTAAAAAAGGAAGAGTCTTAAAATCTAAGTTTGACATCACTAAAGCTTGCTTTCTAGCTGTAAGGATTCAGCCCTTGTTCTAACATCTAACCACGCACACTACGGTGCTTTGGCTAGAAAATAACACAGCATTCAAGACTGAGGGAATTGCTGCTTTCTTGCCATCATACGACAGAGATCTGAAAGACAAATGAGAACCACGGGGAATCACGTGAGCAGGCAGTGAGTGATCTGTTCTTTCCATTATTCTCCAACCAACTTTCTTCACCTAAATGTTTTTCAGCGTTTCAACATCAGTTGTTAAGAATGGGAAAAGATGTTTTCTTTTCATTTTCAGATTTACTTCATTCAGGAGGTACTCAATGAAACAGTAAGACAACCTATTTTTTTGTTTGTTTTAGAAAAACCTACTTCACTTTGCCTATTTTCCTATGTTGAGTTATTTAACTGAAATCGTAGAATGTAATTCTCTAAAATATTTTTTTTCACAAGTTTATTCTGATTGAAATGAGTGTTTTTGTCTCCTACAACACTACCTAATAGCACATGAATCAACTAAGAGTTATTTGAGAGTGCTTCACTGCTCTTAAGACCAGCATCCTTAAGGCACCCAAATAATCTAGCTGCCCTGCCTCACTTCCCACCTTCCCAGGCAGAAGTGCCACACTGGCAGGGTTCTTTCAGTCTCTCCAACTTACTTTGCTCTCTCTGAGCTCAGGGCTTTTTGCATGTGCCATTCCCTCTATTTGGAACATTCTCTTGCCTTTGCTCCCTGTTCTCCTCCCTCCAACCCCTGCCTCTCCACCTAGTTAACCCCTATTCACCTTCTAGATCTTTCCAAAAGTCACTTCCTCAAGGAAGCTTTCTCTGACCTTCCAGACTAGACTAAGTTCCCTTCTTAAACATCCTAGAGCACAAAGTACCCTTCTTTGATAGCACTTATCACAGTTGTAAATTATATGTTTGTGTGATGATTTGAATGAAAATTCATGATTTGAGAAGATGCTATGAATCATAAACACGTTCATTACTGTTGATTCTCAAACACAGGGACAGACGTACTAGACAAACCCTCACCTGGGGGAGGCTCGAAGAAGGCTTCCTGCTCCTCCTCGATGGGCTCAGTGTCGTTGTGGGCCGTCCGTTTGTGCATGGCCAGCGTGGAGATCTGCTTGTATGTCTTCCCACAGTGGTTACAGTTGTATGGTTTGGAGTGAGTGTGAACAACATGATGTTTGTACAAACTGGAATATTCTGTAAACCTTTTGTCACACCCAGGGACTGTACAAACATATGGCTTTTCCCCTAAGTAAAGCACAGCACACAAAAAAATCAGCTTTTACATATGAAGGCATAATCACTCCATACTTCCCTGGGGAGAGGAGAAGCCTGTAATGGCAAAAATAATAGTTGTCAAATCTCTTTCTATCCTGCCAGGAGGCAGCACACAAGAAAAGACTCCCTAACCATGGTTTTGACTTGGTTCAAAAGGTGGTCTGAATCCTGAGTGCGATCTCGTCCCTTCATTTCAAGGGACGAGAACAGTAAGGGTGGAGATGTTGCCCAGTTTAACTCTAAGCTTCGATGAAACCGTAGTTTATTGTTACCTATAACCAGATAAGCTATCATTAATGATACTATACTAATAAGGACAATAATAAATGCAATTTTTACTATAATGAACGCAGCTTACCCTAAGGGTTTTATGAAGATAATAAAAAAGGATTTTCTAAAAAGTCTATTAGACACAGTTTGGACACTTCAGTACATCTAAAAGGACATATGTGTTTCATATTAACCTCACCTGTCTTCTTACACCCAATCAAAGGTACTGAATATTCTCTGAAAACAACTAGGCAATACAAAGGGAAGTAAAAACTATAATTCTTTTTCCATGAAATGACTGAGAACAATATAAGTGGTACAGAGATTTTCAGAACTGTTTATTATAGTAAATTTCAGACAGACACAAAAGTATAGAGAAACAGTGCAATAAACCCCCATGTACCAATCACCCAGCTTCAACAATCAACTCATGGCCGATATTGTTTCATTTATTCACTACACATTTCCTCCTCCTTCTGCCCTAGATTATTGTGAAACAGCTCCCATAGCATTCCATCTCATCTACAAATATTTCAGATTCTATATCTGAAAGATAGATCCTTTTTTTTAAAAAAACAAAATTAACAATACTTATTTAATATCATAAAATATCTAGACAGTGTTAACATGTAGTGGGGGGATCTAAAACTGAAAGCAAATTAGAACAAATTAACCTAATTTAAATGAATACTTTTAACTACACTGAAGGGGTTTGGGTGGGTAGGTAAGGGAGACAGAATGAACTAATTAAAGTAGCTCATACACACAGTATTTGACTAATGTCTTCAGTCTTTGACTAGGTTGGGGGTGTGGAGAACTGCAAACAAATTTTCAATCCTTTTAGTAGGCTTGTTTGTTGTAGTGGTATGGACAAAGTGGTTCTGAAACTATTTTAGATGTAATAAAAGATTGAGTAAATGTGTAAATGCTGTTGGAAGCCAGGGCTCTCACTGTGGAAGAAGGGAAGTACAAATATGGAATGCGGAAGAAAAGAAAGAGTTGTTGGATGAATTGGAATTGAAGGCACTGGTGTGAACTCATGTGATTTCTAAAATGTGCATTTGCATGTGTGTACACATGTGCCTTTCCCACTTTAACCTCATTCTGCACTTTCCTTGGGTAACTACATCTTTTCCCATGATTCTAAACATAGTAAAACCACCTACAAATAGTAAAATCGAACACTAATGTAATATGTGATATAAATCTTGGACATAAAGTAATTGGAGATTGCTTCCTGTTCTCTGCCCAGTGCCCCATTCTGGAAGCAGGGCAGGTTCAAATGCTTATCTTGGTGGATGGTTGCGGGGAAGATGTGGTGAAAGCAAGACTAGGCAGGGAAATAGCAGGCAATTCCAACTCAGAAAACCAGCCCTACTGATACTTAGGATGGAGCAGAAATCGCCACTAGGTGGCACCAAACTACAGTCAGGATGCAAATCGATTTGAATTGCACCTTTGAGCTTCCTATCGGCTAGGTGCACAGCCTTATCGGGGTCATGTGATCAACTTTGCAAGAATAGACTGCACTAATCTTTACACTCCACTTATACATGATGTGGGCATTTACTGTTTCATATACTTGATGATCATTAGCCAATCTTCTCTCCCAGCCCAAACCTATCTCTTGGGTCAGACCAACATTTATAACTACCTACCGGATCTCTCTACTTCAATCTTTCTCAACCATGTATGCATATAAAAGACTGGGAGTTTGGGGCTGGCCCTGTGGCCGAGTGGTTAAGTTCGCGCGCTCCGCTGCAGGCAGCCCAGTGTTTCGTTGGTTCGAATCCTGGGCGCGGACATGGCACTGCTCATCAAACCACGCTGAGGCAGCATCCCACATGCCACAACTAGAAGGACCCACAACAAAGAATATACAACTAGGTACCCGGGGACTTTGGGGAGAAAAAGGAGAAAATAAAATCTTTAAAAAAAAAAAAAAAGACTGGGAGTTTTTTATATACTGATACCTGGGCCTCACCTCGGTAAAATTATGTTGGAATCTTTGCAGAAGGAATTTGAGGAATCAGTCTATTTTTAAAAGGTGAAAACGTGCAGCCACATGAGAACAATACTCTACCTGAATATTCCAAAGATCAGTATGGCCAAACTTAATGTAGGCATCCTGCTTATCAAAATCTAATTTGCCCATAAAACGTGTTGAATGGCAAACTCAGATAATGAGTCTATAGTCCATTACTTTAAATGGGAAGAAAAATGTTTTCCCAGCCCATCTAAAAATCCTAGCCAATTTCCCCAAATATCACAAAAAGGCTCTTAAGCCCCTGTGTTATAATCCACCAAGAATGTCTGCATAATACGAAGCACTTAAGACACCAATTATCTAATTATTTAACATTCAATGAACTCAGTAGTGGGTATATGTTCATGTGTAATACACAATGATAAGGTATAGTATTGGACAGGAATTTTGTTTTCCTTCTATATGGCAAACATATACTATAATTTAAAAAGGAAATATCTTAAAGATATAAGAGGAATGCAAATTCTATTAACAAAATATATTTTTTCTTCTAATCTACAGCCACCTTTTCTAGGCCTCCCAGGTTTTTGAAGCCTTTTCCACTTTTTTAGAAAACACATTAACTTAATGTAGGGAAGATGATAGCAGTAATGCATAATATACTTTCACAATGTAAGCGTAAAGTACGACTGTATTGGACACATGAATTCAATGTACTGTCTGTTCTCTCACTTAGAAGCACATGCAACTTAAAATTTTTTCCTTTCATAGAAAAACGCAGCCACAAGTAGATAATAGTAGGTTTTCAATTTGAATCATAAATTTTGAGTAAAAATTCTGCAAATCATTATAACAAATATACAGATAGTAAGAGTTCAGGTGGTGAGGGACCTCAGAGACCTACATATTCCAAGCTGACACCGCCATCTCCCCTTTCCATTCTGCTCTTCCCTATCTTAGCATTAACATCTAACCTGTCGTTCGAGCTAGAAAGATAGGTTCTTCTTTATTCCTCATGACTAACTTGCTCACCAAGTCCTTTACCAAGTCCTCTTCAATGTCTTTCATTTGTATCCTTTTCCATCTCACTTCAAGTATTCTAACAGCCTGCAATCAGCCTCCTTGCTTATGGTTTCATGTCCCTTTAACTTCCTTCTATCTTATTGACCAAGCGATTTTTTTCTAATAAAGCAAATTTTCTTTAAATTCTCTTAAGGCTTCCCCTCTGCCCATACCAGTATTCAAACTTATTAATGTATCCCTTTTCAAAGGAAGGGATTGGTGTAGGTCCCTAAAAATATTTCCAGAGATATCCATGGATCTGTGGAATGCAGCCTGAGAAATAATGACTTACGCAATTAAAGTGCCATTCTGTAAAAATATCTTTTCATTTTGAATTATCATAAGTTAACTCCTAATACCAGTAATAAAAACAATATATTTAAAAATTTCTTTCTTTTTTTTCTTTTTGTGAGGAAGATTGGCCCTGAGCTAACATCTGTGCCAATCTTCCTCTATTTTATGTGGGATGCCACCACAGCACAGCTTGACGAGCAGTCCTAGGTCTGCGCCCAGGATCTGAACCTGTGAACCCTGGGCCACTGAAGCAGAGGGCCCGAACTTAACCACTATGCCACTGCGCCAGCTCCTTAAAAAATTTCTTGTAAAACAAATGCACATTCTGCCCTCCCCTCCTCTTTGCCTTTTCATTCCCACCCACCAAAAATACATCCACAAAGTGGAAGACCAAAATTAAAAGCTTTTGTGCTACAAAACGGTATCATCAAGAAAGTAAAAGACAACCTACAGAATGAGAGAAGATATCTGTAAGTCATATATCTGCTATGGGACGTGTGTTCAGAATATAATAAAGAATTCTTACAACTTAAAAATAAAAAGACAACCCAATTTAAAAAATGGGCAAAGGATCTGAACAGACATTTCTCCAAAGATGATATACAAATGGCCAATATGCCCTTAAAAAAATACTCTACATCATTAGCACATCAGGAAAATGCAAATCAAAAGCACAATGAGAGAGATACCACTTCACACCCACTAGGATGGCTATAATCAAAAAGACATAATAATAACTGTTAGCTAGGATGTGGAGAACCTGGAACCCTCAGACATTGCTGGTGAGATTGTAAAATGGTGCAGACACTTCAGAAAACAGTTTGGAAGTTTGTCAAAATGTTAAACGCAGAGTTACCATATGATCCAGCAATTCCACTCCTAGGTACATACCCAAGAGAAATGAAAACATGTGTCCACACAAAAACTTGTACACAAATGCTCATAGCAGCATTATTCATAATAGCCCAAAAGTGAAAACAACTGGTGAATGGATAAATAAAATATGATACGTTCATATAATGGAATACTATTCTGTAATCAAAAAGGAAAGAACTATTGATACATGCCATGACACAGCTTAACCTCAAAAACATTATGCTAAGAGAAAGAGGCCAGATAAAAACACCATGTATTATATGATTTCATCTATATGAAATGTCCAGAATGGGAAAATCCATAGAGACAGAAAGTAGATTAGTGATTGCTTATGGCTGGGGCTTGGGAGTGGAAAAAGACTGCCAGCAAGTATGAAGTTTCTTTAAGGTGGGATAAAAAATGTTCTCAAATTGGATCACTGCAATGACTGTACAACCCTAAATATTGCATATATTTAAAAACATTGAATCATATACTTTAAACAGATGCACTATATAGCATGTGAATTATATCTCAATAAATTGTTTTTAAAAAAAGAATATACGGGGCCAGCCCTGTGGCATAGTGGTTAAGTTCAGCGCACTTTGCTTTGGCAGCTCAGGGTTCACAGGTTTGGATCCTGGGTGTGGACTTACACCACCCGTGAGCCATGCTGTAGTGGCGACCCACATATAAGATGGAGGAAGACTGGCACAGATGTTAGCTCAGGGCTAATCTTCCTCAGCAAAAAAAAAAAAAGAGAGAGAGAGAGAGAGAATATATCCATAGACTACGCCTCCCTATCTGTGCCACAAGCACCACAAAGCCCAGTTTAAGAAACACCCTTACCATGGCAGCACAACACACAGGGCCCCTGCCTGCCTCTCTGACCTCACCTCACACTGCTCTTCTGCGTGTGTTCTATGCCTCCAGTCGCAGGGAACCACCCAGTGTTCTCCAAATAAGTCATGCTTTTCATACTTTTGTGCCTTTACTTGTGACATTTCCCCTGATAGGAATACCCTCCCTCTAGCCAGCAAACTTTAGGATTCAGTCTAAAAGTCAAATTCGCCTGTAAAGTCTGCCCAGAAGGCTTCTCTCATCCCCGCAGAGATGGCTGCTCCCACAGCATCCTGCTCAAGTCTCGGAGACACTGCACTCTGCAGCAATTGTATGTCCACTATCTCCCCAACTCAGCTGCCCCTGACGATGTCCTATCTCTCTCTGTATCTCTGATGCCTGGCAGGGGAACACACAGCAGACGCTCAATAACTATTTTTGGAAGAAATGAATGTATAAATGCTAGGGAGGTTTTTTGTTTTTTTTTTTAAAGATTTTATTTTTTTCCTTTTTCTCCCCAAAGCCCCCCGGTACATAGTTGCATATTCTTAGTTGTGGGTCCTTCTAGTTGTGGCATGTGGGACGCTGCCTCAGTGTGGTTTGATGAGCAGTGCCATGTCCGCGCCCAGGATTCGAACCAACGAAACACTGGGCCGCCTGCAGCGGAGCATGTGAACTTAACCACTCGGCCACGGGGCCAGCCCCACTAGGGAGGTTTTTTAAGTTGTTTAATCCCTCTCGATCATGCCAAGTGGTGGGAAGGAGGGAAGTGATTACTTGGAAATGGTTTGTGGAAGAGGCAGGAGTTAAAGTGAGTCTCGAAAGACAGAAGACCAAGACATCAGAGATTCTTACCTGTGTGTATCCTCACGTGGTTTTTATAATTGGTCGCACTGGCAAATGCTCTCCCACATCCTGGTTCTGTGCAGTAATAAGGTCTTTCTCCTGTGTGTGTCCTAATATGTACTTTTCTGATATTTGATGTTGTGAAAGATCGACCGCAGCCTTCAAAGGGACATTTAAAGGGCCTTTCTCCTGAAACACAAAAGGGAATAAATTAAATAGTGAAAAAATACATAGAAAATTAAAATACCTTATCCTTCAGTTCTTCCTGGGATCACGTTCAGGATTTTAGCCCTCTTGTATTGAGTTTCCTTTTCAGGTTTTGTTTTGTTTTTTTCTCTGTAAATGGCATTTTCTACTCCAAACTTAAATTTACATAGAAAAATCTGAATAGTATTCAAAACTCATCACTGATTACATGAGTCTCCAAGAGGGACTCAGCCAGATGGGCACCTTTAAAAATGAGCTGAGAAAAGCAGAGAAAGAAACACATAAAGAAATACAAAAGAAAAACAGAGTCAAGAATAAGGATTCAGTTAGAATAACCCTAGAATCCCCTAAAAGCTTGTTGCGTATTTTATTTATTCTATAATACCTTGAAGAAATAACTTTCGGTCTTTTAAAAATCTAGTGTCTAGCACATAACAGGCATCAGAAATACTTGATTACTATTCTCATAATCTAAGCTTATGGTAAAGTCTTCTCTGCCAAGTATACTCCTTTTCCTCATACACAGCTGCTTCGTACAACCGTGGAATCCAGAGGGCCTTTCATCTGTCAGGCAGGAAGGCGCCTCTGCTTTTGCTGCCCATATGTCGTTTTCTAGATGAGCCCAAAAGAAGCAAACAACTTCTGGGATAGAAGAAAAATCTCTCTCTATATGTCTGTGTGTAGATAGGTAGATAGAGACATTTACCTATATATATAGTTTTAAGTTTGTTATTTTTCTTTTGGTCAAGTGAAATTATGATTTACCTGTTGGTGGAAACCATTCCAAAAGATTTCTGCCCTCAAGAATAAAATCATTTAGAAAGGGGCAGGAATCTCTGATCCTTTCTTTAGTGAGAGTTTTGTTCAATATGTTAACCTAACGAGAACGAAGAGTTTACCTAGAGTAAGTCCCTTCTCCTCTCTGGCTCTGGATGGCCTCCAGCATCTCCCCAGCCCTGCCTGCTAGGATAAGGAATCAGGCCTTCTAGCAATTTTCCTTGTGCCATATATCCTACTCCTCTGACTCGGCAGCAACTTGCTTTCTGTTTGCACTAAATCGCTTGTGTTTGTAACGGAAGTCCCTGAAGCCCCTTAACTCAGTCCAGCTTAGATCAATGAAACTACGCACGATTTAAAAACTGGCGCATGAATAGGTGGTTTACTGAGTGAGTACTATCAAAGGCATTACAACTACGATGTTTCCAACCAAATATTAATGGAACTAGATTATGGTTTTACGTAAATTTTATATAAAAAGTTGGCGTTATACAGCAAATCGAAATAGAATTTGCAGGAGCTTGGCATCACTTGCCTCTGATACAATGGATAAAAATAAGTGCATGAATGAAAGAGAGGCAGAGGCCTACTGCTTTGTTACTGAACATGATAAAGTGAAGCCAATTTGGGATCATATTTGAATTAAAACTTAAATTTTAATGATTGGAAGAATTCTCCATGGAAATTTGCTAAACTGTTTTTGGGGACAAAGTTATCATACTATGTTTAAAACATCTGTCGTAAAATCTCAAAATGAAATTATCTTATGCTATATTACTTAGTCAACAGCTTATAACAACATCTCTTATCAACTGTTTCTGAAATTCTTCCAGCTCTGATCCAAAGTAAATAATTACCTTTATAGTACCAATTCCATAAATTATCAAGTACAATGAAGGGAGGGGAGATAAGAACAAAGTATCCTTTAGGAAAAGGAGAGAAGGAAACTTAAAGGGGAGAAGAGATGATCAGAAGGAAGTGACAAGCCTTTCTTCCTGTGGGCTGCGAGGGCTTCAGGCACGTTCTTCAGCAGCGACTTAATGCAGGGGAAGTATGCTAAACTGGGAGGGAATCAGGCGAGAAGGCACTGAGTTTCTGGCGTCAGTCGGGCTACTAAGCAGATGTGTAATCCTAAGTAAATAAGCCTATTGCTCAGATAATTCCTGAAAACAGAGAGTTGGTGGTCTAGGGCCCTTGTTAACTTTTTGGGGACACGGACTCCTCTGAGAATCTAACAAAGGTATGGGCCTCATCCTGGAAAGAAGCATACATGCGCAAATGGCAAACTGCACGGAATTTCAGGAGTTTAAGAGAAGCCCTTGATGCTGACTCCCTGAAACTCTTCCAGAGGCTCCTTCCCTAGGCCCCTCCCTGCAGATTAAGAACTCCCGGCCTAGATACGATATTTGTTCACACCAGTACCTGTATGAGTTCTGATATGTTTCTGGAGGTCTCCTGAAGTTTTGAAAGATTTAGTACAATTATCTTCTGAACACCGATATGGCTTTTCTCCTGTATGAGTTCTGACATGACTTTTTAATCCATAACCTTAAAGAAAAATTTAAAAGAAATTTAATTATTTTCTAATTACAGTAATTAGACCTCTTTAGGCACACTCATTGAGATTAAGCTATTGAAAAATACAGTAAATACCAAGGATATAATGCTAGGCAAACATAACAAAATAATTATTAAAAATGTATGAGTATGACAGCTCAGGACTGTCATGCTTTGTTCAATAGTTTCATCTCTGTCTAGAAGAGGTTGTGTGTGTTTCTTTCTTTAAAGTGCCCCAATCTTATTAGATGTTCCCAACTCAGACCCCAAAAGCTTGAAGTGGAATTGAGACAAGGGATGAGGAAAAGGGTGGCGGTCAGGAGGCCTGGTACCAGTCCTGGCCCTGCTGGAGGTGTCCCTGGGCAGGCCCCATCCCACTGCTAAGTCCCAGCTCGCCATAGTTCCCTAAGGTCTGTCCTAACTTTAAGTTCTGCGTCAGCTTTTAATCCTTGGCTTTTACTTTTCCTGCTAAAGAGAGCAGAGTGTGGAGTGGAAACATCGAACATAGTAGGCAGAAACAGGTGTGAGGCGAAAAATGAGGAGAGAGAGAGAATAGAGCAAGCAGGACAAGAGACAGTTAAGGGAGAGACTGAAAAACTGGTCACTGTGCATCCACTAACTCAGACAAAGGCAAGGGATCAGTTCCTGTCTCTGGTCTCTCTGTTTGACCCCTAAGTGGAACCAAGAAACAAAGAAAATTCATGTTTTTACCTGTTGCAAATGCCTTCCCGCAGCCTGGATGCTCACACTGATAAGGCCGGTCTCCTGTGTGTGACCTCTCATGGACCTGTCCGGAAAACGCAGGCATGAGTCGATTTCCTTCAGGCACTCCTCAGGTAGACGGTGTCAACACAGACCTATCTTTATTTTTCACTGCTAAATTATTTTGTTGTTTGTAGGTTATTTTTGAAAAATAAAAGATAACTTTACTTTTCTCAAAAACTACAGAGCAATAATTCTTAATATAGCCCTAAATGTGTTATGGTAAGAAGCACTCATTTTAAATAAGGAACGGGAATATGGGAGGTTTGAGTTTTCTACAGTTGTCAGAGGCATCCGCGTGGAATCTCTAATGGGGAGGGCTGGAGCAGAGTGCAAGGAGGGACTCTAGCACATAAGGTTAAGAGTGTGGAGGCTGCTGCCAGAGGGGCCTTGACCTGAGTCAAGGCTTCACCACTGAAGAGTGCTGTGGCCATGACACTTGCCTTCTCTACGCCACCAAGTCCTCGCTGTAAAGCAGAGACAGAACAATATCTACTGTAGAGGGCTGCTGTGACAAATGAACAATCATGACAATGGCCAACATTACTGCATGTTTACCACGTGCCAGGCCACTCTTTTCAGTACGTTACATGCACAGTATTAACTTACTGAATTCTCACAACCACCCTATGCGGGAGGTACTTTTATCATCCAATTTTACGGATAAGGAAAATGAGGGACTAAGAGGTCCAGTAACACGTCATGGTCACACACTGCAAAGCAGTGGAGAGGGGCTCTAGGGCTGCAACTCCAAATGTGCTAAATGCACACATCCTGATACACTGTAAGTTGGTCAATAAACGTTAGTCAAAAATGTCATTTTTATGAGTCATGGTATGTTGTGTTTAGCGGCAATGAAAATATTTGGCCTACGTATTTGAAAGACAGGACAAATTAACATCAGCTTTTGCTAGATTTCAGCAAATCACTGTTAACAGAGTGATTACACACATCTCTGATCATATAAATTTCACATTTGACAAAAGTATATTAAAATATATAGGGTACCTACCACGTGCCAGGTAGGTGGACACCAGGGATACAGAGAGGAAGAAAACATAGTCCAAGCCCTCAAGGAGTTGACAGTTTCTAAAATCTGCATAGGCTTTTGTGTGTTTGTGTATGAGTGTGAGTGTGTGTCTGTATCTTGAGAAGTGGGGGAACCAATGGCATTTGGATGCTACAAGTATATCATGTTGGCATTTAATGTCCTACATATTCTCCTAACTAGATAAAGCATTTCCTTTATATCTACCTTTAGATGGTGAGCTGTTGTGTATAATTTTCCACATCCATCATATTCACATCGAAATGCCTTTTCTCCACTCTGTTGAGATTTAGCAGTTACTCTTGTTGCATGTCCTTGTAAGACAATCTAGATGAAAAAAAGGTATGATTTAAATTATTTATACAGAAATAAAACAGACGAAATTACTATTTTCAGAATTAAAAAGATAAAACTGTATTGGGGTTTTCAGATTCGGGTCATCATTTTATGAAGATTCTATCATGCTGAGCCAGTTAGGTTAATTCTGTTCCATGGCCGAATGGAAGAAGTCAAAAGGAGATCCACAAGGGTGCACAGCCATTGCTCACAGATCTATTCCTACTCTAGAAAAATCAACCCAGTAGCATTACCATTGTATGCAGGTATTCCTTGACATACTCAAGGAATATATTTATATGTATATTTTTTAGGACATGTATCCTAAAAACAATATAAAAAGCATTTTCAATTTCAAAAGCAATGAAAAAGGAGGGGTTAGGTCATTTGAGTCTTGAGTCCCCTGTAGGAGACATTATAATCCATATGATCCTGGTCTGTACTTATAGTCAGTAGATCATTTTCCTTGGATTCAACAGCACAAGACTTCACACAATAGCACTGATTTTAGAGGCTTTTTAAAGACGACCACCTATTTTAGAAATTAAGATACCATGAAAATTGACGAACGACTTTCTGCTCTGTGGACCATGCGGTGACAGTGTTACAATATCCCACCTGTGCTGATTGTCACACATGGCTCAAAAATGACTCTGCCAAAAACTTTTTTATATTGTAAAAATTTCAAAATAATGGAGCAAAAATCGTCATCGCTGAGGAGAGACTATAGATGCTAAAGGCTGAAAGAGGAATCTGAAAATGAAAGGCCTAACAAAATTAAGCAGATGACCTTGATGGCTTTTTCCCAAAGAGCTGTTAGCATCTCTTTGGTTTTTATTAACGAGAACTCTTATTCCCAAAACAGATTCCTGCTCCTGTTCTAATGTCTACACTGCATGCCTCAAGAGCGCCAGGTGGTGACACAAGGGGCAGAAGCTCCAGTTTAGGAAGAGCCTCTGAGTGTGTGCCTGCAGCGAGGAAGGAAGGTGGTAACAACAGAATTTCTTTCTTTTTTTTTTTTTTTTTTTTTTTTTTTTTTTTTTTTTCAGAATTTCTTCTTTCTAAACCAGCTGAAGTCACTAGCATTTGACATGTTATGAGACTTATTAGTAAGGGCTGTTTGCAATAGAACTATTTCTACTAGTAGCTCTAATTATCCCAAACAGACCTGGCCTAAAGGCATTCTCACAAAGTACAGTAGGATGAGCACCTATAGCAACACCCAACTATCAAAAGGAACCTCTTGAAAGAAAACCACTGAAAAGACAACGCCTATAATACTGTGAAGAATTCCAAGAAGCCAAGGGAAACAAAGTCAAAAAGCCACTTCGGCTTTTATTTCAATACACAATGTTTGGGATGAGATTCTCTCCCCCTTTCTTGCAAATGTTTCTTTGTAAGGCCCTTTATCTCTCAATCTTGGCTAAGGTTTATTTTTTTGATTTTCAAACTGTTTTATTCTACTTGGAACCTGCTTTGTGTCTACCACCTTCCTCTTATTTCCAATCTAACCTCCCCTTCCACCTACCTTCACCCCCACCATGGCAGAAATTCTGAAATAATAAATGTTTGACAAGTGATTAGTGAAGTCCCTACCTCATACAATGTTATTTAATAAGATATGGTCCCTGCCTTAGTAGGGCTCTCATTCTGGCTAGTGAAACTGTCCTATAAATGAAAGATTATAATAGAATATAAGAATTGCTATCACAGCAATCCATGCAAAGTTCTATGGGGGACAAAATTTGAAAGTGGGGAGAGCTGTAGGTTAGGGCGAGCTGTCTAGAGGTGAAATCTGAAGGCTGAAGAAGAGGGGTAGGAAGAGCAGTCCAGGCGGAAGGAACAGTATGACCAAAAGTATGGAAGTGTGTCTGCAAGAACTGGAAACAATGAGAGTATCACGTCTATACAGTCATGCGTCACTTAATGATGGGGACACATTCTGAGAAATGCATCATTGGGCGATTTCGTCATTGGGCAAACATCACAGCCTGTACCTACACACACCTAGATGATACAGCTTACTATGCTAGGCTATATGGTACTAATCTTACGGCACCACAGTCATATATACAGTCCATTGTTGACTGAAATGTCGTTATGCAGCGCATGCCTGTATAATAGAATGAATAACATGAAAAAGAAAGGAAAGTTCAGGATCATATTTGGGAAGAGCTTTAGGTGCCATTCTGAAGAGCAAACCCAAATAATGAAAGCAAAAGCAAGGCATTAAAATTTTTAAAGTAAAGGACTGACGAAGATGAGCTCTGTGTTTTAGACAGAGAACTCTGGTAATGGTGTGGAACAGAGAGAGAGAGAAAAGAGGAAAGGAGACTAAAAGAAGTTTGCATAATCAGAAATATGCAGGCAAGAAGTGATGGAAACCAGCCTAGGGCAATGAATATGGAATAGAAAGCAAGAGATGATTCTACAGAAATTTTAAGGATGAAAATGGATAGAATCCAAAATTCACAGGCTAAATCTGTAACAGGTATTTCAGAACTATATGGTATCAGATATATATTGTCTTTGTTAAAAGAAAAACAACCTGATATTTCACAAGCGAAATGTCTCAAGGGCAATTTAGAAGCTAATATCGGGGGCCAGCCCCAGGAGCCTAGTGGTTCAGTTTGAAGCGCTCTGCTTTGGTGGCCTAGATTCAGTTCCTGGGCACGGACCTACACTACTCGTCTGTCAGTGGCCATGCTGTGACAGTGGCTCATATACAAAAGGAGGAAGATTGGCAGTGGATGTTAGCTCATGGTGAATCTTTCTCAGCAAAAAAAAAAAAAAAAAGAAGAAGCTAACACCAGTGAAATACTAATAAGCTTCTAAAACCATTTATAGAAAATGACTTCATTACTATTTATACTTAATGTATGTCCTGAGAATTGAGATAACCTTAGCTCTGCTGTAAATTCACCACATGACCTTGTGCAAGTCACGTAGGGCCATTTTGCCTAACTGTATAAAGAATACTGTGCTAAAGCAGTGATGTTTTTTCTTTTTTAAACTTTTTTTTAGAAGTCACACACAGATAAAGGTATTCCTGCTGCTGCTAATCCAGGCAGGTGTGGGTGGCTCAGAGCTCTGCTAGTCCCCAAGGGACCTCAAAGAAACCTGTGGTTCTCCAAAAATCAGGGTTTCAAAACCAGTGTACCAGACAGATAATGGCAAGTCCCTTCTAGCTTTAACATTCTAGAATTCTGAGGAAGTGCAAATCTCAGTGAATAAAGGGCTGTGTTTAAAATTGGATCCCAAAGTGACTTCAATGATAAAAGGTTAACTACCACTGACTGAGGAGTTACATTTACGTGAGGAATGGGGGCGGGTGTTCTGCCTGGGCTGTCTTATTGGTCCTCCATGACTAATCGATGAATTAAATACTATCTGTGATTTACAAATAAGAAAAACAGGCTCAGAGTGGTCAGGTAATATAACTTGCCCATGGTCAAAGGCTGGCAAGCAGGATTTGAAGCAGGTTGGCTCTAGAGCTCAAGCTATTAACCCACCAGGCTTTACGATGCTGTAGCCCAGTGGTAATGAACTGGCAGAGCTTCTGTAGTCACAGAGTGACCTGGTAGGGTTGAGGATAACTGGTGCATTTTACTGTGTGGCCAGTACTTAAAATCCATTTACTATAATGACCTAATGCATATGACAGATATGACATGTGATGTGAGTAAACTTGTATATTAGGATATAAATAATTTATACTCTTGGGGGAGGATAAAAATCAAAACAGCTTGAGGAATTTTTTAAAGTATGTCCTCTTTCAAGAAAGGAATTAATCATAGACGTGTGGCAACAGAGGGACCTTTAGGGAACCTGGGACATGGGCATTGCCAGAAAGATTTTGAAAACAAAAAAACAAAAAAACAAATAACCCCATAGATTTCTAACAATCATTACTATTGGGCAGTGGTTCTTTACTTTTTATTTTTACCTCTCTATACCATTTGAATTTTCTAAATATAAACACGATCACTTTTTTTTTTTTTAAGTATACCATAGTTATCTATATACTACAGTAATTGGTCATTTTGGGTTTTTTCTTTGTACTTCTCTGAATTAAAAAAAAAAAAACCTACTAAAATATTATTAAAAAAAGTTCTGGGTTCCATCTCAGGCCTACTGACCAAATCTCTGGAAGACAGTCTTAGTCATGGGTTATTTTTTAAAAGCTCCACAGCTCAATCTCGTGTTTGCCCCTGATTACCACTGGTCTAATTCTTTTCTTTTAGACATGAAAAAAAGATTCTTAGACTAGGCAAGTTCACTTCCTCAAGATCACATAGCTAGATAAAAGTACAGAAAATATACACAAAATATGATCCACAGTCAAACTTATTTTGAACAGGTTTTGGGGTAATTATCTAACCCACGTTCTGGGAGAATCTGCCAACCAGAGAAGATGGTATATTTAAGGCTGCCCAGTGATCTATGTCTTATGTGGCCTGGCTTAAAGGGTCAAGCTGAGTCCACAAATTCTCCTTCCCTGGAATTTGACCTAAGAAATAAAGGGAAATCTTGAGTTAGTTGTGGGTGGTAAACCAGAAAAAGCGTGGCTATGACGAGCCATATACAAACTCAATGAAGACAGAGAGGAAGCCTGTGTGTAGAGAAAAGAAGGGAGCAGAGATGCCATGAAAGAGGGGAGGAGGAGGGAGATCAGCCCCCAGTCCTTTGCAGTTCTGTTCCTGTGAAGCCCAGCTGTTCAGCAGTTCCTGTTCTTGGCTTTATGTAAGCTCTGCAGTGTCCTTAAAATATATCATTTTTCTTGAGTTAGTCTGACTGGCTTTCTGTAACTTCCAGCAATTAGAGCTCTGATTAAAACTGCCAAGCCAAAGAACTTTGATCTCCAGTGTAAATAAAATTAGTTTTGAATGAAGAATACCAGGCCTTGAAAAAAGGCCTGGTATCTAAGAACATGTAAAGCATCAACAACGCTGTATAATGCTTACACATTTCCAAATTATGTTCTCATGTATTACCTAAAATATTAATCAAATGAAAATCTCATTTGGTTCTCATAAACCCACGAGATGGGTAAGGCAAAGTTTATTACTACTCTCATTTAACAGACTAAAAAATCTCAGATCCAGAGAAGTTAAGTAATTTGCTCATGGTTACAGTTACTACACAGCACAGTGGAAACTCAACTCAGAATTTCTTACTACAAATTATGTGCTACTTTAATACCATGCTGTTTTCTACTTAACTAAGGGTGGTGAAGCATGAGGGCAATGACAGTAGTCATAGTCTCCCCAAAATACACACACCCCACCATCCTACAGTTCTTACAACTGAACACGTGGGCATTCTTAAATAACTATTTTAGACCAGGGTTTTCAAATTCAGCACTACTGACATTTTGAACAGGATAATTCTTTGTTGTGGGGGGCTGTCCTATGCCTTGTAGGATATCTATCCAATAGATGCCAGTAATACTCCCCGAGTTGTGACAACCAGAATTGTCTCCAGACATTGCCAAATGTCCTCTGGGGGGCAAAACTGCCTCCCCATGAGCAAGGTTGCTTTAGACGCACTTGGTCTTTCTTGTCCTGTGAAATCTGGTTTCATGGAAGAGATCAGCTCAGCAGCACAACTAGTATGTTAATGTTAGAGATGAAAGAAAAAGCTTTAAACTGTAAGCATCACAATGAAAAAAAATCTAGAGCTTTGAAACAAGACTATTTACAAAAACTCTGTTGTATTAGCTACAATCTCTTTACTTTAAAGTTCAGCCAGGCACAGAATTAAAACTTCTTAAGCAACTCTGGCAGAAGGACAAGGAGCACCGAGAGACAAGCTGAGAAGTTACAGGTGCTGCTTATTTGCAGTGGTTCTTTTGGGATATTTTGACCTTTTAATACCATGTACTGGGCCCTCAACCTCACACAGGGCACTCAATTGTTTTAGAGGATGGAAGATTCATGAACTTCTGGTCCAGCACTAATGAAGAGAAATATAATGAGTCACCAACGCAAGCCACGTATATAATAAAAAATGTTTTAGTAGCTACATTTAAAAAGTCAAAAGAAACAGGTGAAATTAATTTTAGTAACTATTTTATTTAACCCAGTATGTCCAAAATATTATAATTTCAACATGTAATAAATATGAGAAATTATTAACGAGATATTTTACATTCTTTTTTTCATAACAAATCTTCAAAATCCAGTATGTATTTTACACTCACAGCAAACCCCAGTTCTGACTAGCCACATTTCAAGTGCTCAATAGCCACACGTGGCTACTGTATGGGACAGTGCAAATCTAGTCTGTAAGGGAGAGGTACAAAGGGCAAAGGAGAAAACGTTACAGTCAAAAGAAATTCCTGTTCAGCTTTCTTCTATTTCTCTGTCTAGTGGCACCAACAAATGGTTATATGTCTGCAGATAAAGAGTAATGGGGCTTTATATGACATTTTGCTTCAGCAGTTCTGAATTCCGAGTTAGGTTTCTGGGTTCAGAAACTAATTATTGATGGTAACAGACTTTTATGATAATAGTATATTATAACGTTATATGGCTCAATGGTAAATTCATTAATTTTTTTGTAAGACATTCTGTATTAGTTTATTACAAGTGTAGTTACAACTGTCTTTCTTTAAAAATATCCTATTATTAAAAACCTAATTGTTAGTCACTAATAAGAGACAGAACCGATATTGGGCCACTCCAAAAACTGACAGACATTTCTTGTGCATATTTACACTGCGTTTGCATTTTAGAGTTTGACTTAGGTGGATTTGACATACTGCAGTATAAAAAATTTTAGGGGCCAGCCTGGTGGCACAGGGGTTAAGTGCACACTTTCCATTTCAGCGGCCCAGGTTTGCCGGTTTGGATCCCGGGTGTGGACATGGCACCGCTTGGCACGCCATGCTGTGGCAGGCATCTCACAGATAAAGTAGAGGAAGATGGGCATGGTTGTTAGCTCAGGGCCAGTCTCCCTCAGCACAAGGAGGAGGATTGGCAGTAGTTAGCTCAGGGCTAGTCTTCCTCAAAAAAAAAAAATTTTTTTAAAGTGTTGTGCCAGCCCCAGTGGCCTAGTGGTTAAGTTCAGCGAGCTCCACTTTGGCGGCCTGGGTTCAGTTCCTGGGCGCAGACTTAAACCACTTGTCTGTTAGTGGCCATGCTGTGGTGGCGACTCACATAAAAGGAAAAAAAGAGGAAGACTGGCAATGGATGTTAGCTCAGGGTGAATCTTCCTCAGCAGAAAAAATAAATTTTTTTAAGTCTCATTTTATGAATTTGAAGACTTGAAAATTTTGCCAAGAATCAGTAGTTTCAAAGCTGACAGGCTTAGTGAACTGTAACCTGTGTTCATACTACTGCCACTTCACGGCACCACTTCTGCTGGTAAACAGAAACACTGGTTATTCGGTAATGTTTAGAAGCACCCACTACTACCAGAGATTTCAGTGATTCTTGTTATTTTATGATTTACTATTATTATAAATGTAAAATCTTCTTGATAACCCCTAACAGTATCACTTAATATCATTGAGTGGTGATGCTAATGCTCAAGTTAAAAAGTATGGTCCTGAAGCAATAACAGAATAGGAGTTAAATATGATAAAACTCCTAGAAGAACGCAAAAAACTGCTATGAGAGAGCAGTCAGCAAAATATTATGAAATAACTGCTGAGAAAATAAGGAGTATCATTAAAGCAAGAATATGCTACAAATGATTATATAAGCTCTCAGAACACCACCCCACTCCCCCGCCCCACCCTACCAAACGCAAAAACACATAATTCAAACCAGAATCTTGAATTATGCAAGTTTTGAGCTTTGGGCTTGTAGATATCCCAGAATGCATCTGTGACAACTTTGTACGTACTACAAAACTTTAGAGGCATTGCTGCTCTAGGCTGTTATTTGGGTAAGGGATAGCCAGTGATTGAACCCAGGGTGAGCATCTGAATCAAGGGCAGCCAACCCATGGCCATCCTCGGCCCTGGGAAGAAGTCTGGTACAAAAAGTACAAACAGCTTTGCTCAGCAGGAACAATGGTAATTAGCTGGGCTGCATATTCTCTCTAGAAGTTGACAAGGAAAGTATGGAGGGTATCAAGTTACAAGCAGAACAAACAGAAAGATATAAAAAGCAAAACAGTGAGGGTTAGTTGGTCACAGTAATGAAGGAGCCCCAGAAAGAAGATGCACAAACTGCCATGGGTGGAGGCAGTCAGAAGAACACCTGGTCTCCAAAACTGCCTTGGATTCCAGAACACAAGCCACATTTGGATTTCTGTGATATTTCTACTTCTTTAGTGCCACTTTGCATCATCCAGATAATGAATCCTGAGAACTGAAGTAGTTCAAGCACATTGCTGCCTAATACATACACTAACTTTCAGAATTGGTAACATTTTCCTAGAAAGGTAGTGAGTTCTCTGTTCTTGCTTTCTTCCACAGAAGGGCCTAGGAATGCTAAGAGAAAGATTCTTATATAAATAGGTAACTTTACACACCTGCATTTTTTTCTCTTGCTCATTCTCTCCGATCATTCCTGTACCCGCTACACTTTCACTTCCATCAATGGATACCTATAAGAACAAAATAAAGCTTAAAGAAGTTTTACATTTTAATAATTGTTTAGCCTGGGTGATAAGTACATGGGGATTCATTATTGTTTATTTTTCTATATATTTTAAAATTTCCATTATAAAAAGTGGGGAAAAAAACCCTTTTAAATTATATGAAAGATATGTGTTCAACATATGGAAAAAGCCCAGCCTTTTTGATTAAAAATTGAGACTTTGCTTCACTTTTTCCAATCTCTAATTTCTACTTCTTAATTCCTAAGCAGTTCCATCTATACTTTATTATTTCTTTTATGACACTCATCCTTGAACATACACCTTTTCGTGAATCACCTGCCACCCATTTCTTTTCTATAAGCTCTTACTCCATTCTCTTGTTTTTCTTCAAATATTTCTTTCTAAACTTCACTTCCTTTAAGATAAATGCTGATCTTCTCCTTGATGCTGTCTGATTTTGACTGTGAATTACTAGTTTCTTATTTGATAAAGTATACTTTTTTGTTTTCTTTCCTTTCAATGAAAAATAAAGCAGGGGTATCTGGGACGTTCTTGACATTGTAAAATGCTGCACCTTTGCCGCATATTGTTCCAAAGCACTGATGGTGTCAGGGTCAATCGTGGCATCCCCCGTGTGCAGACCAGCCACTGTCCCATCAGCCTGAATCGCCAGGATGGTGTCAGACTGCGGGACTTGCACTGCATGGTGGATGTAAGCTGTGGTGCCATCCTCCAGCTGAACTGCCTGTAATGCGCTCTGGTCATAACTATCTGAGGGAGTGCAAGAGAATGGCATTAAATTAAAGGTAGTCTGATAAACAGTTAAACATCTACAGGAGAAGGGAAGGAACTTTGAGTAGTTACTGTGAGCACTGGCCCAGGTGCTTCACATGTGTTACTTCATTCAATCCTTACGACAATTCTGTGAGGCGAGTATATTTACCACCCTTACTGTACAAACGGGAAACTGAGGATTGGGGAAGTAAACTCACTTTCCTTTGGAGCCAGGAAATAAAAAAAACTAACAATTAATAGTCAAAATCAGTATGTAGAGAAACCAGGATCTGAACTCAAGTCAGTATGACTTCAGTGTCCATGGGGTTTTTTCCCCCTCTAAATAACCACACCAAGAGATATACAGCATTGTGAAATAATAAATCTAGCCAATTGTAATGAGCCTGTGATTAACTCCCACTGCTAAAGAAAAAAATTCAGAGTTTACTTTTTTCAACTTTAATTAAACAAATTGGGGCTGGCCCGGTGGCGCAGTGGTTAAGTTTGCATGTTCCGCTTTGGCAGCCTGGGGTTCACCGGTTTGGATCCCGGGTGCGGACATGGCACTGCTTGGCAAGCCATGCTGTGGTAGGCATCCCACATATAAAGTAGAGGAAGATGGGCATGGATGTTAGCTCAGGGCCAGTCTTCCTCAGCAAAAAAAAGAGGAGGATTGGCAGCAGATGTTAGCTCAGGGCTAATCTTCCTCACAAAAGAAAACAAAAAAAACAGACAAATTTACTTACAAATTTAAGTATCTTAAATTTTGAAAAATTTCCCCCTTTGGTTTCACAACTAAATAGTCTTTCTAAAATATGTTATGTCATTCTATAATAAAATACTTTATAAAGTAATAACAATAGCTAACATTTATTGAGCATTTACCATGTGACAAATACTGTTCTAAGTGCTTTACCTATGTTTACACATCTTGTCCTCACAACCACTCTAGGATGTGGAGACTTACTATAATCTTAATTTTACAGATGATGAAACTGAGGCACAGGGAGGTTAAATAATTTGCTCAAGGTCACACGGCTAAAAGACAGCAGACCCAGATTTGAATCCAGATATTCTGGCTGCAGAGCTGTGTTCCTTCCTCCTATACATTCCACCTCTAACCCCTGCTCCTCCTACACAAAGTTAATAAATGTTAACATTCTGCCATATTTGCTTCAGATAATTTTTAAATTTTTAGTTAGTTTTAAAGACCAATATAATAATAGGCAGAGGACCTTGTGAAAGAAATTACATTGAAAAGGAAGAAAGAAAAAAAGAAGAAAAAAAATCAACAACGTTCAAATGTTTCATTTCCTGTTTTAAAAGCAGCCTTGATCTGAAGCCTTCCAGGGGCCAGGAGTTTGCTATTCCAACCTGTTCCTGGACAGCGCAAATTATCAGAAAGTTTTTCCTTAGACTGTGCCCAAATCTACCATCTTATATTTCAGTGAACAAGCACAATTCTTCTTTCACATGACAACACTTCAGCAACTAAAGGCAGGTCTTATTTTTCCCACACCCCCACTTCTCCCTCATTTTATTCATATTTCCAAAGCTATTTTACCTTTGGAGGTGTGGTGAATAAATGCTGTAGTTCCATCTTCTAACTGCACTGCTTGACCATCCTCTAAACGCAAACTGTCCCCTGCTCAAGAACAAGGCTTACATTTAGATCTCATGTTTTCTACGTGTGTTCTGATAACTCAGCAACAAGAGTCAATAAACCATCAAACACATTATAAAAAGTTACACTTGGCTTTATGAATCCTTAAACATTTAAGGAATGTCAGTAAAACTGTTCTGAATAAGTATTGAAAGGTAAAAAGATATTAGAATACTTGTTTTAGGAATATATACCAGGGGATGAGGAGAGTTGAAAGGACAAAAAAAAAAAAAAAAGAAGAAAATGAGAGACATGTAGGATTTAGCTCATATAACAGAAATAGTCACTTAGGACTGTTGCCCATTTATCTCCACAGTTCTGTTATCCTTGAGAGAAAGTCTCAATTAAGTTAAAATGGTCTTTAGAGCCTCTCTTTAACATTTACTGGTCTCCCCTTACAGAGGAGGACTCGCGATCAGGACCGTTAAGCAGTAAGAGGCAGCTGGAGGCAGCAGATACTGCAGTATGAGGATCAGGAGGGTACGTAAGTATCAAATACTTACTACTTTTAGGTATGGGTACATGTTGAACATAGGCAGCAGAACCGTCCTCCAACTGAATGACCTGGCCATCTATGAGTTTTCCATCTGGAACAAAAGATTTAAGCCAATAGATGAGCACAAGCAAAAATTTTAAACTTTATACAATTTCAAAAATGATATCAACTATAAAAATATACACTACTTAAGATCATGTTCATCTTGATTCTTCCCTCAATGTTCTGAGGCAATTCAATAACACATCCAGTGATCCTACAGAAAGCAGAAAATCCTCCCTCAGCCATCCTTCCTCCCCTCCGATTTCCAGTTAGACAAGTTCAAGAGGAAGAGTGGCTCATTACAGCAAGCTCCATGAGTCGAACCTCTATGTACCTTTTAGAGCCACTTAGAAACAGTGACCTTGGCCATGGGGGAGCCCAAACTGGGGAGACAGATATGTCAGTGTATGTGAGGCCAGCTGTCATTTTCATCCCTGGGGCTATAAGTCCCTTGACTATGTATACAAGCACTCAGTAGGTTTCCATAAGAACAAGGAGTTCAAGAACTCGGCTATTTCTTGGAGCAAAGTAAATACTGATTTAGAGACAATGTTATTTAAGCAAAACCAAATGCCTTTACTTTTACGCATCTCTTATAAAACAGTAAACAATAACTTGAAGTAAAAAAGCAAGAAAGGTGTTTATAGAAATAAGCTGGGGACACTCCTCCTCCCCTACTCCCCACTAGTTTTGACACCCCAGAGTATCTTTCAAATATCTCAAAGGGTGTCCCTAAATTATCAAAACAAAATTTAAGCTAAACTGAAACTATTTAAAATTACCATAGGCAATACAGTGTCTTTAGAAGGGTCTGGGAAGGGGTATAGTTGCTAGGAGCTCTAACTCTGAGGTTATAAGTTGCTGCTATTAACCAATGGGCTGTACATGAGACACGTACCTTTAGAATTGTGTTGTATATAAGCGGTAGAACCATCTGCAAGTGTTACTGCTTGCAAGCTTACACCTTCCATATTTTCTAAATTGTCGCCATCTATTATAAAAAATAGTTATTTTCTTTAGATGACTATCATATGTGCATGCTGTTTAAATAAAATATTTTTAAATGAAAATTAAGCAAAAGGCAGACTGCTTCTCTTAGACTCAAAGGGGATTTCTTCTAGCAGTTACAAAAAATACTTCCCTGCCCTACTGTACCCAGCGTCCACACCCAGGTAAAAATGCTCACAAAAAGGCTTAGCTTTGTGTCGTCTTTAGCTAAATGAGGAAGAGGAAAGTCAACAGGGTGTTGCGAGTTTTCATTTTCCCTTAAAGTAAATGCTATTTCCAAACCCACATGATCCCTTCAAACAAGACTGCTCACCTGCCACAGTGACTGCCTCTGTCAGGCACAGGGTAACGTGCTGAGCCTCCATTCCTCCTCCAGGAAACTCTGTCATTCCCTGAGAATCTCGATTTATTTGGGCTAACAACATTTTCTACCTTAAAGAAAATAGAGGCATTTGAGAACAAAGAGCGATGCATATGAAATAAAAGCTACAAAGAATATCTACGAACCACAAAAAATTGCTAAAGAAGTAAACAGTGTTTGAAATAAGCTGACATCTCACTTAACAGGATAAGTGTACTAATAGGTAAAAGTATGAAGCCAAAGTCCAAGGCATGCTTTTCATGATTCATCGGTAAACTACTGAGCACACTGACAAGTCTTGCCTATCAGTTTTGTACCATGTCTAAAATTTCCATAATTGGAGTTCTTCGAGTTTCACATGGTTGAAGATTTCCACTTACAATCCACCAGCAATCCTGTTCACTCAATCTTCAGAACTCTATCCTGAATCCGGCCACTTCTCCCAACCTTCGCCAGTATTTCCCTGATCCAAGCATTGCCGTCTCTCACCCACGTTACTGCGACAGCATCCTCTCGTCTCCCAGCTTCCACTGGGATCTCCCCAGTCCCCTCTCAACACAGCAGTCAGAGAGCCTTTTTGAGGGGAAAAGTTAGATTATGTCCCTCTTCTGCTCAAAACCTTCTGATGACTTCTCATCTGAGTAAAGCCAAAAGTCCACACTGGCCACTGAGGCCAAGGATCTTGCCCCTCATCTCCTACTACTCTGCGTCTCACTCCTTTCATGTCAGCCACGCTGGTATCCTTGCTTGTCCTCAAACATACTGGCTGGTCTGCTGCCTCACAACCTTTACCTCTGATGTTCCTTCTGCCTGAAACATTCTTCCCAGTATCGTCTTCTTCAAGTCTTTGTTCAATGTCACCTCAACGAAAGCTTGCTTGTTCACCTCATTTCAAACTGCACCCCCCACCCCCCCCAACCATGATATACCCTATCTCTCTTCCCTCCTTTATATTTCTGCATAATACTTATATTTGATGTATGACATGTCTTTACTTATTTGTTTCTTATCTATTTTCCCCTCCATCAGAATGGACAGGGATTTTTATCTGCTCACTGCTGACTCAAGTGCTTAAAAAGTACTTAGCACATAGTAGACATACAATAGGTGCTGAATAACTGGATGAATGAGTGGCTCTTTTTATCACTACCAAAACCCCTTCCTCCCTTCTCTCACCTCCAGGTCCCATTACCTCAGTGGGCTGTGAATTGTCTCAAACAGGAGTTGGGATAACTTAGCTGCCTGGAGCCAGGGAACTGGGCCAGAGGATCTCTTGAGGACCTATCCGGGTCTAAAGATCTGATTTTAGTGTCAATCCTTAAAAGAGCAACATGCAGAGAGTAGTGATAATTTGCATTCTATTTATGTTTAGGACTACTTGAGGATTTTTGTTTTAAAAACACAATATACTGTACCCTCTTTGGACTAAAGCCAGGGGCTGTGGCTTGGACTCACACAAAGGTGTCAGTGCTGTGATTAAAAGTCAGTCAAGGCCTGACTTTTCAAGGATTCTTGAAAGACTCCTAACTCATAACTGTTCACAGAGCAGACTGAACTTAAATACTTCCTTGCTGCCTCTAAGGGCTAAGAGAGAAGCCTCAAAGTAACACTGGTACTCGGCTGTGACTCCCTGATGAGTACAGGATTGGGACAGGCTAATTTTCGGAACGAGTACTGTCACTACGTAACAGAAACAAGATAAGGAAACGGACGGGAAAACGCCTACAAAGATGCAGTAAGCACTGTATGATTTTTGCAGTATTCATCTAGGAGATGAATTTTTGAAAAAGGCAGATTATAAGGTAACTTGGGTCATGATGTTAACAAATGTCTAAGGTTTGATCGTAACTCAAGCATTTGTCCTTTTCATTCAATTACTCATAAATCTCCAAATAACCATTAATATATAGCATCAAGAGGCAACTGACATATCTGCAATAAATAAAAGTTCTCTTTGTCTGAAAGCTGGCTCACTATTAAATTTCTTTAGGAAGGCTTCAGCACCTACAGTTTTGATACTAATGGAAAAAAAGTCTATACTAACTTAAAGAAGAAGAGACAATCGTTTCCTGGACACAAATTGCTGGCAAATACATTGGGTAGTGAAGGAAGAAAGGACTCAGAAGAGTTCAAATGGGCACTACAACTAACAGAGACAATAAGCGATGACAGGTACACAGCCCATCTTATTTTTTAAGTTCTCAAAAAGACTCTGTGATACAATTAACACCTTTGTGAGAAAATGATCAAATGGGGAAATTATGATAGTGAGAAAAGGAATAAACAAGCCAGAGGTCAAACACTTTATAGCTGCTCACACTATATCCATCATCATGTCTTGATCATTTCTGTCATGAAGATTTTCAGGTTGTGTGAAAATGAGCACATGAGATGACACACAACATCTTTAGAAAGGGCCACCTTGTGAAAGGTAGTCAGTTTCATCTGCTTTAATGGGCCAAAATCAGACACAGAGAAGGCTGTCCTGAAGCACTAGAGGAATCTCCAATGAAGACATAACATGTCTAATAAATAAAATTTTTGCCTTTCTGGAAGAGGATGATGTATGTTAGCATAAGAAAAGAAAAAAACACACTATGGAAATGTAGCAAATGTTATATCCAGAATATATAAAGAACTCATTCTACAACTCAACAATAAAAAAATAAATAACCTAGCTAAAAATTGTACAAAGGACTTGAATAGACATTTCTCCAAAGAAGATATACAAATGGCCAACAAGCATACGAAAAGATGCTAAATATCACTAATCATTAGGGAAGTGCAAATCAAAACCATAATGAGATATTATCTCATACCTGTTAGAACGGTCACTATAAAACAAAAAACAGGGGCCGGCCCCATGGCCGAGTGGTTAAGTTCGCACGCTCCGCTTTCGCGGTCCAGGGTTTCCCCAGTTTGGTTCCTGGGCGCGGACATGGCACCATTCGTCAGGCCATGTTGAGGCCGCGTCCCACATGCCACAACTAGGAGGACCCACAACTAAAATATACAACTATGTGCTGGGGGGATTTGAGGAGAAAAAGCAGTTAAAAAAAAAAGAAAGATTGGCAACAGCTGTTAGCTCAGGTGCCAATCTTAAAAAAAAAAAACAAATAGAAAATAACAAGTGATGTGAGGATACGAAGAAATTAGAACCTTTGTGCACTGTTGGTAGGAATGTAGAATGATGTAGCTGCTATGGAAAACAGTATGGAGGTTTCTCAAAAAATTAAAAATAGAATTCCCATATGATATAGCAATCCCATTTCTGGGTATATATCCAAAAGAATTGAAAACAGGATCTCAAAGAAATATTTGCACACCCAGTTCACTGCAGCATTATTCACAACAGCCAAGAGATGGAAGCAACATAAATGTCCGTCAGTGGATGAATGGATAAAGAAAATGTGGTATATATACACACAATGGAATATTATTCAGCCTTAAAAAAGAAGAAAATCCTGTCATATGCTACAACAAGGATGAACCTTGAGAATATTATGCTAAGTGAAATAAGCCAGTCACAAAAAGACAAACACTGCATGATTCCACTTATATAAGGTACCTAAAGTAGTTAAACTCTTAGAGAGCATGGTGGTTGCCAGGGACTAGCAGGCAGGGGAAAAGGGGAATTATTTTTCAATGGTGGGGGTAAAGAGTTTCAGTTTTACAAGATGAAAAAGTTCTTGAGATTTGGTGCACAACAATGTATACAGTTAACACTACTGTATTGAACATTTAAAAATGGATACGGCCAATTACCATAATTAAAAAAAAAAGATCTGGTGCCAGCCCAGTAGCCTAGTGGTTAAGTTCAGCACACTCTGCTTTGGCAGCCCAGGTGTGGTTCCCAGGCGTGGACCTACGTGACTCATCAGTGGCCATGCTGTGGTGGCAACTCACATACAAAACAGAGGAAGACTGGCACAGATGTTAGCTCAGGGACAATCTTCCTCAAGCAAAAAGAGGAAGACTGGCAAGAGATGTTAGCTCTGGGCCAATCTTCCTCAGCAAAAAAGAAAAAAAAAAATCTAAGCACTTATACTTCTCTTTATACTTATACTCCTCTTTATGTTTGATAGATTTCATAATTTTAAAGTGAAAAATATCCAAAATTATTGGCAAGAAGAAAAAGAATATATGAAAATTCACTGTTAAAATTAATAACCAAACACTAGCAGACTTCATTCCTTCAAAAAAAATAATGAGTGTTTCCTCAGCAGTTTGAATCTGCATCAGACTAATATTTTTAAATGTGAAGCCCTTAGCAATTTCAAGTTTGGTCTAATTTGTTAGAGACAATTATTAGCACAAATTATTACGAAAACATAAATCTAATGGTCCAGGTATAAAAGCAAGAACTCTAACTGCAAGTCATCTTTACTGTGATAAGAAATGATACAAAAAGAAATCAAGATTAACAAATCTTAGACGTCTCTTTGCATGCAGCCACACAGACCAGGCTTCACAAACTGTCACGCTCAGGTCCTAACCTCAAGCCAGTTTCCCCTAAACATTTAACAGAGAAGCTAATTCTATTACCTGCTCTCAATTTCAAATTTTCCCGATAAATTTACTACTATAAAAAGTGCTTCTCCATTTAAGCCTCGTCATTCGTGCTGCATTTTAGGACATTTCCTAACCTGGAATGAGGAAGTTCCTTAGTATAGCAACATAAAATAGTGGGCTTTCCTGTACATTTGCAGTTTGCTGATTCCGTTCCACTGCTTTCATCGCGTTTACGGAGACTGTCTTTCAACCCTCTTCAGTTTTATTTAAATACACCCAGGGACTAAGCATGTTCCATTGATGAAATGTAATTCAGTTAAGTACAGAGTGGTCAGAATGTGCTGGCAAATGAGGTAGAGTTTTCAGAGGCTCCACAGGAGGCTAAAGGGTTAACTGTAGGGCTAGAGTTTCTATTACCAATTTTAACTGGGCAGTAGAATATCCTCTTGGATGGGTGCAATGTTGGAACTTGAAAGTTTTGCCAAGTTCTAGGACCATTCAGAAACTGAGTGTGTGAAACTCACTGGCAGGTAGTTGAGACAAGGCCTAGGAGGACTAGGGCTAAAAATACTTGCGAGAAAAAGAGGTGAGAGCAGACACAGGAATTTAGAAAGGAGCATCCAGGTCGAGTCATGAGGAATGTCCATTTAGTAATGGTTTGATCTTAACGGAACCACTGATGTGAAGAAGAACCTACAAAAGCATCTCTCTCAAACCTCAACAAAGGAGCTCTAACCCCACGGCTGGGTGAGGGCGCCCTGCACAGAGCAGTCTGGTCAGCACGCCCCCGTTCGCCTTCACCGAGACTGGGGAGTTGGAGAAACAGAAGCAGCAGCAGAGAGAGGTTCTGACACCTTCAAACACCACTTCTGACACTGTTGTGTTAAAAAGGCATAAAGTCATTTCAAAATTACAATGCTAGGTTGTGCTGTATTTCCCCCAAGATAACACTGTATGTGTTAATATTTTATTACCCAAATTGCTCACCTCGTCATGGCTAAGTGAAGCGAAGCATTGTTAGACAATTATGAAAATTATACAGGGCATTCCTGACTCAAAATTCTTTAACAAAATAGATCCTTTGTCCAAAAGGCGCACTGACTAGGTCACTAAACACGGATAGTTAAAACATATACCTCTTGTCAGAAATAACTGTTGGGTAGGTCTCATATTTACAATGGCTGTGAAAACCCTGTGGACAGCAGTGGAGCATTGTCTGACTCAGCGCCAGGTGAGAGGATGGTGCAAAAGGACCGGGCAGGGCTCCGCGCTGCTGTGCACAGGGTCGCGAGGAGTCAGAATCCATCGATGACACTAACAACAACATATTTACAAAGCACTTTTCAGATCTAATACCTTATTTGATAGTGTTAAATGGAATAGTCCTGAAGGGCCGTAAAAGTTCTCTGGCTCTTCCAAGCTCCTCTGAATCCCCAAAGCTGTCCAGCAAACTTAGGTTTCTTCACGGTGACTATTTAAAATATTTTCCATTTGCCTCAAACCTCCAACCCACCATTGCCTCTCCCTTGCCCCTGCCTCCTCATTTGCAGCAAAGTCATCATCCTCCAACTGCACAGAAAATATAGAAGTCATCAGAGAGGAATTTTCTGCCAACAGACCTGTCACTTGACTGCATTTCCACACATCTCTTCCTTCCCTCCTACCGTATGACCATCCTCCGAGGTAAGACTAGCCCCTCCAATCTACTCTGCATTTCGTCATCTTTCCTCCTTAGGGTCTCAGGGATCTCTTCTGCAAACAGTCCCTCTCTGTTTCCCAGTTCCTTCCCAGCAATCAATCAGGACACAAAAATAAAATCGAATGAACAAAATCTCACCTTTGACTCAGCTACTAGTCTCTCTTTCCTCCTTATCACAGCTAGATTTCTTTAACAGTTGTTACTAAGAATACTTCCTGATTTCCCACCACCATCTGTCTGGTTTCTGTCCCTAACTCTACTGAAACTGCTCTGGCTGGTCACTAATCTCCACTGTAACATAAAGTTCAACGGCCATTTCTCAGTATTTACCCAAGAGAAATGAAAATACACATCCACAAAAAGACCTGTACAAGAACACCCAGAGCAGTTTTATTTATAATAGTTCCAAACTGGAAAGAACCCAAAAGTCCATCAATAAACGAATGGATAAAGAAATTGTGATAAATTCACACAATGGAATATTACCTAGCAATGAAGAACAAACTACTACGCAAACAATAAAAGTGATGAATCTCAAAAATATTATGCTGAGGGAAGTAAGCCAGACACAAAATAATGTGTATATTGTATTATTCCATTAATATAACTTCCAAGAAGAGGCAAAATTAATCTACAGGGGCAGAAATCAAAATGTGGTTGCAAAGTTGGAGGACTGACTGGAAAGCGGAACGAGGGAATTTTCTGTGGTGATGGAAATGTTCTCCATCTTCTTTTGAGTGATGATCATCCGGGTGTATACAATGGCCAAAACTCACGAAACTGACCACTGAAGGTTACACCTCAAATTTTTAAAAAGTTTAAAAGATGACCAAATATGACAAGAGTTAAACATTAAAAAAATATGTGATGGCTACTTTTCAGTTTTATTATACTTGATTTGATACCACTGACCTTTATCTCCTTCTTGGAACACTCTCTTGCCTTGGCTTCTGTGACACCCACATGCTCCTGGTTTTCTCCAACTTCCTATTTAATCCTTTACAGTTTCTCCTACAGGTTCCGAAATATGGAGGAGCCTCAAGTTTCTGCTGTAGTTTGTTTTTTCATTTTATGCACTCTTCCTCTTGGGCAATCACATCCATTTCCATGGCTTCAAAGATCTCTGGAATTTACAAGCTCTCTAGAATCTATCTAGTCCTTTCTCTTAAGGGCTCCTGATCTATATATCTAACTGCTTACTGGCCTTGATGACCTCTGTGGTCCACAGCTACCTCCATCTCAACAGAGTTTCTCACAAAATTCTCCTTTCGTATTTTCTTTCTTGTTTTTTTTTTTGAGGAAGATTAGCCCTGAGCTAACATCTGCTGCCTATCCTCCTCTTTTTGCTGAGGAAGACTGGCCTCGAGCTAACATCCGTGCCCATCTTCCTTTACTTTATACGTGGGACGCCTACCACAGCATGGCTTGACAAGCAGTGCCATGTCCGCAACTGGGATCTGAACTGGCGAAACCCGGGCCACCTAAGCAGAACATGCGCACTTAACCGCTGCACCACCAGGCCGACCCCTTCTTTTGTGTTTTCTACCTCAGTAATATATGCAATCACCAACCCAGTAACTCAAATCTTCCTTATCCTCCAATCAATCACTAAGAACTATCACTCTGCTTCTCAAATATCTGTCAAATCCACTCACTTCTCCTATTAGACTGTCAATTCAGGCTACCATCATACACTTGGATGATTACACTGGCCTCCAAAAATCCACTCCTACCCTCCTCCAATCTAATCTCCATACCACGGTGCAAGTGCTTTCAAATCCAATCACAGCATTTCTCTGTCTCAAAAACCTTAATATTTTCCTACTTCCCCATATAATCCAAATATCATGATCTGGACTCTAGTAACTTCTCCAGCATGGTGGACAACCATCCTGGTTCGCCCAAGACTGAGGAGGTTCCCAGGACACGGGACTTTCAGTTTTGTTTTGCTTTTCTGGGGAAGACTTAGTTTTAAAACTGAGATAGTCTTGGGCAAATCACGACATTCTATCCTCCAGTCCTGTTCTCGCCACAACCTCCTCACGTTCCATACTCCAGCAACACTGACTAAAATTCCAGCAGTTAGTGATACTAATATCATTCAATAATAAGATTAGTAAAATATTAATACTAATATATAGAAAAGGATAATAATAACCCTCCCATAATACTTACTATATACCAGGCATTAGTACTACTTCATTTAATCCGTCTAGCAATCCTATGAATTAAGTACCATTTTATACCAATTTTGCAGATGAAGAAAATGAAGTTCAGAAAGGTTAAATGATGTCCTTAACTGCACAACGTAAGTGGCAAAGTCTACGTTATAATCATTTGGTGCAACAACTCTTCCATGAGCTACTGGATTATTTGCCCTGTCAGAACAGCCCAAGGTATCCCTTGCCTCTGGGCCTCTAAACACTGCTATTCACACCATCTAGAATATTCTTCCTCCTCTCTTTACTTGGCTAAATTCTTCCAATCTCAGATTCCACCGGAAAGTTTTACCTGAACTCCCCAAACTGGGTCAGAATGCTTTAGATATATTTCCCATGACACTGTCTATACCCTTATCATAAAACTTATCACAACACTTATCACAGCATACTTTACCTGTTCTTCTCCAGAGTGGAAGCAGTATATCTACAGTAACCAGCTACTAGAACAAAATATCAGAGGAAGATGTCCCCTATGGGTAAATTATTTTTGTTTTTCTTCTTCTTCTTTTTTTTTTTAGATTTTTTTTTTTCCTTTTCTCCCAAAGCCCCCTGGTACATAGTTGTGTACTTTTAGTTGTGGCTCCTTCTAGTTGTGGCATGTGGGATGCCGCATCAGCATGGCTTGATGAGCAGTGTCATGTCCGTGCCCAGGATTCAAACCGGCGAAACCCTGGGTCGCCAAAGCAGAGCACACGAACTTAACCACTCAGCCATGGGGCTGGCCCCATCCCTAAAGGTAGATTAGAAAGTGTGGGGTTTACCTAGGAAGGAAGGCTTATAAGAGGTAGTATAACATTATACTGAAGAATGTGGACTCTGGAGCCAGAAAGCCTGCCTTCAAAATCTCATTTTACCACCTATAATTTATGTGACCTTGGGCAAGTTACTTAACTGCTCTGTGCCATAGTTTCCTTATCTATAAAAGGAGGGTACTTTATAGAGCTGTTTTGAGAATAAATATTAATCTCTTAGAATAGCAGCTGGCATTACATATATGTTTGCTATTAATGCTTATCAGTAGTTTTAAGTTAAGTGAGAATTGATTATATAGTTTCATAACTGTCTTATGCACTATTTTCTCCTACTACTATAAAAGGGTGCTGCCAGAGGAGAAAGAAAGTAAACACAGGCTTTGGAGATGTGTTATTCAAGGGGAACTTTACTCTTGTTCACTTTTTAAAAAATATCTTTACTGAGACACAATTCACATACCATAAAATTTACCCATTTAAGGTGTACAATTCAATGAGTTTAGTATATGCAGAGTTGTACAAACATCATCACAACTTAAATTCAGAATATTTTTATCACCTCCCAAAAGAAAACCCCACTGTCTCCCTCCCAAAGCCCTAAGCAACCATTAATCTACTTTCTATCTCTTTAGATTTGCTTATTCTGGACATTTCATATAAATGAAATCATACAGTATGTGGTCTTTTGTGACTGGCTTCTTTCACATAAGCATAATGTAAGAATGAAACGAAATAATGTATGTAAAGAATTAGATGCAATAATGTGTGTAAAGCCCTTAGCACTCAAGATGTACTCAAAACATGCCAGTTTTTTCTACAGGTGAGGAAAGTGAGGTTCACAGAACCACAGGGCTGAAAGGCTCCTGATTCCTGATATCTAACACTCCTCTCTCCTCTTACCAGTCCTTTAACTCCATCCAGTCTCCCAATTAGACTAGAAGCCTTCTAAAGTGAGGCTCCTAGGGGTCTTTGGGATTTTGACACCTAAGACTGTATGTCCAATAAATGTCTAATGAGTTTAATAGAACTCATGCTGCAGAGGGCTTTACAACTGTCCTCCATGGTATTCATCCAGCCATGCTGACCTTTTAGTCCCTAGAACACATCTAACTCTTTCTGCTTTTGCACATATTGTTCTGTCACCTCCTATCTAAAATACCCATTCTACCACCATCCCCTTATTCTCTATCACAGAACTCTATCTGCTTCACAGCACTTACCAGAATTTCTAAGTGAACTCTAAGTTCCATGATGGCAGGGTCCGCAACTGTCCTGTTCATTCCTGAATTCCCAGTGCCTACAAGAATGCCTGGCATGTGGTATATGCTTACTAAATACTTGTTGAACAAATAAACACAATTTGTATGAGGTCATGGCTAGTTAATTGCCTGAGACAGGATTCAAGATTAGGTCTTTTTTTATTCCAATGCTCTTTTCATTGTGCCTCATTTTTTATAATATGCTACTGTATTGTGTATATATAGCATGTATAAACTGCCATTAATTTAAATGATTCCAACTTCTTGTGACCATTACATCCATATTATATAAATCTCTGTATTTTCAATACAAGGCCAAATGCATTCATCATTATTTAACTTAAAGATATGTATAAAGAGCACAATGACATCTATGCTATGCCCTATTATGTATAGTACTCATACATACAGTATGATACAGTATGGCTCCAGGAACTACAGACATCTTACATTTTAAAAGTTAAAGAGGTGGGCACTTGGTAGGTTACTGAATAATTCACTTGAGAGACTGGGCTTTTGAGCCAATCATAGGTTCAAGTCCCAGCTTTGCCATGTCATAGTTGGACAAGTCACTCTAAACTCCGTTGACTCACCTGCGAAATAGGCATAATTCTAGTGTTTGATTTAAGTCTGTAGTAAAGATAATAAGTTTATGTATATATGCAAACTGCTCAACAAATCACTTAACTCAGTGCTGTTGGGACCCAGGGCAGGCCACCCTAAAATATCCCATAATGGCATATTGATTATTTTGAGTTAAAGTTACTTGAGAAGCAAAAAGGGCATCCTGACTTTTCTCTCTCTGTTCTCCCTGAAAGCAGGATATAAATCTCCCATCTGAAGGGTGCCCTCTCTGTGCCTTAAGGCTGAGAGAGACATCCTTATCAGCAGAGCTAGGCAATTCAGGGCCAAGAAGCCGACATAAGCAAACCTTGTTAATTTTACTAATGAGCTACTTCAAGCCTAAACTTTGTTTAAATTCCTCTCTCCTTATGTATCCCCAAACTAAGTTTCTTTGTCCTGTCATTCTTCGTAAATTTATCATTTCCTTGTGTAAAAAGATATAAAAACAGCCTGCTTTGCTCATCTTGGAGAACATCGTTACTCTATGATCTCCAATATGTACATATTAAATTGGGTTTTCTCCTGTTAACCTGGTCTTGTGTCAATTTTATTAGTCCAGCCATAAGAACACAAGAAGGGTAGAATGGGGAATTTCCCCCGCCTCAACAGTTGTGGCAAGCCAGGCAGGAAAATCACGCGCTGGGACATGACTTTCTCCCTTGGGCTGCAACATCTAAGAGATCCTGGGACATCTGACAAAGAAGCTGGCAAAAAAAAAAAAAAAAAATGGTAAGCTTTCTTACCATGTCAGCCTCCCAGATCTCTGTCTGCAGGATGTGATGGGAACAAAAATGGTGAAAGTTTTCTTTTTTTTTCCTCTCTCTCTCTAAATTTAGATTAACAGGAGAAAATATTTATGAAAGTAGTTTCTTGGGCAAAAGCAACTTGAGTAAAGATTGGGGACAAGTACTCTTGATTTTGTTGATATTTTCCTCCCAAAAATGGCCTTTTATCTCTGTCAGCTGGAGGATGCATATACATCCGGTGGGCAGCCAAACAGGCTGTGGATCCAAGCTTAGGAAATCTAAACATCCTATTCTGTTCAAAAGGGGGAAAGCACGTGATTCCCTGTGTTTTGGAACAGCTGTTTAAAAACAGGGGCCCTCAGAGTTCTTAGGCTAACTCTGGGAGTGAACTTTCTGGATCCTGGGAGGGTTGCATCCTTTGCACGCTCCGTTTGGGACACCTCTAGCATTCATGGTTAAGCCACAAAAAGTGGTATTGGTTTGAGTTCTACTAAGACTCAATGTCAATGAGTTCCCAGACAATGGATTCTTTAAACTGGAAAAACTTCTAAACTGAAAAAAAAGTTAGAGAGCTCTCACATTGGTATAATGGCTAGCCATTAAGACTCCCTAAATAAGATGGGAGGACAGAATTTAGAACAAAAATCAAAGTCCACTCAGACCCCTTCTTATTTGCCTTCAGACATTTGCAGATATTGTAAAAAATCAGGACATTGGAAGTACAGTTGCCCAGCACTTAAGGAGAAAAAGGAAAAAAAAATAACAGCTAGACTTAGGGACTCCCTAACGAAACGAGAAAACAAAAATTTTACACTTAAAACAAAAATCCAATGTAAAATCCCCTTCTTAAAATCCAGCCCCCTCTGCCTGTTTTAGCTTTTCTTTTTCCCCACAAGATTTACAGAGAGCACTCCAGCCTAATCTCTAAGGGGATATAGGTTACTCATGTAAATGCTGAAGGCCAGGAAATGAATTTAACAGAAGCACCTAGGACAGGCAGTAAAGCTCACTTTACAGGGCTCTATAATCAGGCTCTGCCAGCTTCAGGCTTTCCTATATAATATCCTTTGTGAATATACCCTAGAACCCCTCCCAGAGAATTCATATTTCCTGGACAACAGCCCTTCACCTCCACTCAGTGACCATTCTGTAATGCCCAGTCAAGAGGAGAAAGTAAAATTTCATGTTGTCCATTACTTTCCAAATCCAGACCCATGGGTTACTGACCCTTTCTCTCCCAGAGATAACTATTATCTTCTTGCTTGTCTCGTTTTGTGTCCTAAGGGCTCGGCTTAGCTTCCTGCCTGCTTGGGACATGTGGGCTACTGGTTCTTTCTTTTGGCTTTCTTTGGGAATGACTCTGGATCCTGGGAAGATAATAACCTTTGAGGATGCCTCTTGGGTCCATGGAGTTGTTTAATACAGCCAGAGATATTTACTGTTTGTTCTGGCTGAAAACTGAGAAGATATTTAGAAGGATTTTTTTTTCAGTAGCTCTATCGTCAAAAATTGGCCAAATTTGAAGCTGACACTCAGAGCCTGATAGGAATTTCTTTTTTTTTTAAAGACTGGCACCTGAGCTAACATCGGTTGTTAATCTTTTTTTTATTTCTTCTTCTCCCCAAAGTCCCCCAGTATATAGTTGTATACTCTAGCCGTAGGTCCTTCTGGCTCTGCTATGTGAGATGCTGCCTCAGCACGGCTTGATGAGTGGTGCTAGGTCTGTGCCCAGGATCCAAACCGGAGAAACCCTGATGAGCATGCGAACTTAACCACTTGGCCACGGGGCTGGCCCCAGGAATTTTTTTTATAGGCCTTCTTCCCTAAGTTAAGATAAAACTACCCACCCAGACAGAAAGAAACAAATTAGAGATAATGTAATTAGAAAGGCAGAGCAACTGTTCTTATCTTACAAATCTTTGCAAAACTGGAAATACAACTCTAAAGGCAGTTCAGATTCCACCAAATCCTTTTCACCAATCCCCAAACCTCTCCTATTTATCTCACAAAAAAACAAAACATTTTCCCTTTGGTTTTCTTGAACTTCAGATTTTATCGATGAGCTAACTGGGCTTAGTCTCAGGCGATTGTGGGCTATGTCCAGAGGTGTTTACATTCTAAAGACATGGTAAAATTTACAACTTCAAAAGACAGAGGAAAAAAAAATGCAAGTATTTTTCCTAGGAGTTTTGGGGTAATTGCAATTTAAAATTTTCTTTCAGTCTTAGCAGTTGGGGTTAGTTTAATAAGAGTTCCTAGAGAGGTTATAAACTTTGTGAGCTTTGTTTTAAATTGCAAGTTGCTAGAAAAGGCTCTCTTATCCAAGATCTAATTCCTTAGAATTGCTTGTCTAGGGCAAATATGAACCTTAAAAGTCTTCACAAATACTAACAACAACAAAAAAACCTTTGTAAGCAGGTAACCTTAACTTGTTCTATCTGCTAGAGACACAAATATTTATAAACTAGGGAGTTTCGTATGGTACCTGATTCATGGCTGAAATTTTAAAACAGAAGCTATAAGATCTCTGGTTGTGCCTATCTATATGCATGCATGTACGTTATAGATATGGTATTTTTCTACCGCTGGATGATATCATTAAAGTTAACTTCTAAAAAGCTCTATTAAGTGCTTACATAAATTATTTCTAAATATAATAGAGACTAACCCAAATGCTTTTCAAGTTAACATGACATAAAATAGTCTTTGGTAAATGAAAGCTTGTTTAAGCTGTTGGTTTAATTAAAATAGACATGTCTTCAGAGTTACCAGCATTGGACAGAATGCAGACGCGCAACTTTTATTCTTCCTGAGTTATTAGTCAAATAAGCTCATGTTAACTCTGCTACAAAAAAGCTCAGCAAGAAAAAAATAACTTCAGATGATGGCTAACTGCTTTAATGTCTCATGAAATTTTCATGAACAATATAAGTATAATTGCTAAGAACAAGTGAATTATATAAATGTTAAATGAAATAATTTCTAGGTGCAATAATTATGTTTTATGAAAGTATGTGTACTTAAAAATAGCTTCCCCAAATCTTTTTGGTAACTTGAAACTTTAGAGTTTTACTAAATGAAATCAAATGATGGAAAATTCATTGAATATCTAGGTCGTTTCCAGATAAAATAATAAAACATTAATTACTGAACAGAGGTTGATCTACTTTCAGCTTCTTATTACAGAGAAACTAAAAGATAAATTTGGGTCTGTTAATAAACATGTTTTGTGTTTTATTAAAAGATTGCACTATGGAAAAACATGTTTCTACAATTTATAAAACGCATTCATAAATTTCCCATAAAGAATATGGATATCACATACAGTTTACAATTACTTCTTAACTAGAAATTAAGGTTTTTTGTTTTGTTTTTTTAAGATTTTATTTTTCCTTTTTCTCTCCAAAGCCCCCTGGTACATAGTTGTGTATTTCTAGTTGTGGGTCCTTCTAGTTGTGGCATGTGGGATGCTGCCTCAGCATGGCCTGAAGGGCAGTGCTACGTCTGCGCCCAGGATCCAAACAAGCGAAACCCTGTGCCACCGAAGCGGAGCGCACTAACTTAACCACTCAGCCATGGGGCTGGCCCCAAGAAATTAAGGTTTCTAAGAGTTAAAAATTCTAATTAATATATGTTATTAAAGCTACTGAAAATAATAAGGGAAAAATCTCTGTATGCAAGGAAAATAAGATACATGTTTTGGTAAGAAAAGGTGTAAGGAACAGAGATGCATTTTTGTTGTGGAAAGGAAAATAATTTTGTCCCAAGATAAAGCTGGTTATTCTGAATTTAAAAGAGACCAAGGGACAAACTAAAATGGATGTAAAAAGTTATAGAAGGTTTAAGAAAAAGGAATCTTTGGAAAGGAATTTTATAGGTGCTGAGGGCTAATTGAGAGTGGAATAAATTTAATTAAATGAATGAGTTTTAATATCAAAAGTAAGCTGGGACAAAATTAAAATTTGAGTTTTTCTCTCTCTGTTAAAAGGACAAAAAGAGACAGAGAGACAGAAAGAGAGAGAAAATCTTACCTTGTATGGTCAAGTTAACAAAAATTAAATTATTTCAAGAATTTTAAAAATAAGCTTTAATATTAATAGTGTATTTACATAAAACCAGAACTTAATTTTCTTTTCATCCCTTTAAAAGAAAGCATTCTTCGAGTATTGGTCTGCTCCTGATAAAGGGATTGTGAAAGGTTTTTATAACTATGAAAGGTTAGGACCTTCTGTTTTATCAGAACTATTTCCTGAGCTTTATGTTAAAAGCTGAGTCTTTTCTATTAAAAAGAACTATGGTTTTACAGCTACGTAACCTTCTATTTTGTCTTTGAAATCTTTTGTCACTTTGGTAAAAAAGATAATTAAATATTGAGTTTCATAATGATTGGTGATCCTATTTAGGCAAGTGTTTTAAAACCTCTGATATCTTTGATGAACTTTCCAAAATCAAATTCTAGATGAAGTCTTTTTTGACCTCTAGCTAACTTTGGGTTTTTCAGGAGACCCCTGAAATATCTCAAAAGATCTGTTCTCTCTCCTTATAAAAAGAGGGGTATTGAACTAATTAGGCTTATTTGAGATGTTAAATTACACAGGAAGCATTGTCAAATAAGAAATAACATTAAGCCTTCTTTATGTTAGGTAGGACTGTATATAAGAATTCCAGAAATTATGTGAAATTCCTAAAAATCTGACATGTTCTGGTATCACATTATTAGTCATAATTCTAGTTATTGTAAAATGTTGTATGTAACAGAAATAACAAAATTTCTTTATCAATAGCATTATAATAAACCATTTTTAAGTTTTTGGTCATTTATAGTTGCTCTGATGCTTCTGCAAAATGCTTCATACCAAATCAGAGAAATTAAGATGGGTAAACAATAGCTGTAAACAAACAGTCAGGGCTATGGAGAACGAAGACAGCCGCTTGGTTCTTCCCAGCTCCTTGGCAAACCCCACGTTTTAGTTTTTACATTCCTTCACCCACCTTAGGAAAAACTATTTCTGTGCCCAGAGACCACAGAACTCCTCCCTCTGGGTCCTTTGAGCACCTGCAGCTGGACTTCATTCAACTGCCACTTAGTATGGGTTATCAATCTGTTCTTGTTATCGTATGTAAGTTTTCCAGATGGGTTGATCTGCCACAAAGCTGATGCCGTCACAGTGCCAAAGAAAACTATTAGAAAATGTGTTTCCCACTTGGGATACACTATCCACAATCTCCAGTGATCCAGGCATTCACTGGGCAAATCATATGAGCCTTAATGAAAAACTTGCAAACTTCTTGGAATTTTCACTCCCCATCACTCTCAATTGCCAGGCAAAGTTGAGAGAACGAAAAAACTGGATTCGAGCAGAACAAGAATTAGTTACATGGAACTTAATGAACTGATGAGGATGATTATAATTTTTATGACGTTTGATCTGAAATATTACCTCTTAAAAATCTTTTGGTTTTCCAGATTTAAGGAAACTCTTTTCTTTTCTCTTAAGCTATGACTTACAGCAATTTGGTGAATTATACCTTTTTAAGCAGAGTTGAAACAATCACTTTTTTCTCCCTAACCCGATCCCTCCAGAATTCAGAAATTCTCAGTGAGTATTCTTATTGTCATGACAACATATTTATTTGCATAAGTTCAATAAAAATCTGTTCTCCTTGTAACAGGACACAACTGGAAACACTGGTTATATTACCAAGGCTTTGACTGGAATGCCATATTTGAGAGAGACATGCATAAACTCAGATATGACCAAACAGCTTAAGGAAATAAGGTTGACTCTATGAAGCCAATAAAACCCCTGGGAAGAAACAGCCTCGTACCCCACTTACAGAGTTCCCCACAGTCTAACCAACTGAGTAAAGAAGGTCACTTGCTGGCAGGTGCAAGTTATGTTGGGACCCTCAAGAGGAGAGGAATTCACTCAATGTATAGGTATTGCAGGCAGAATATCTGCTTGGAGTTTTATCCTCAAGAGGCCATTAAAAGTTCAATTTGGAGATTCCTTACAAAAAGTTCCAGCAAAGCAAATTTAAAAGAGCCTATATGTCAATCACTATTCTTGCTGTACTTATGTAAATAAGTGAGCCAAGTTTATTGAAACTAGACTTACTCTCCAAATTAGTCTTAATTTGACTACATAATTTGATAAAAATAAGGGTGATTTTAGACAGAAAAATTGTTTCAGTAGAAACTGTAATACACATTTGTCAATATTAGATTCTAGTGCTGTTAATTTTTCTTCAAGTTTTGTTGTTAACCTAAAAACTGGACTGGATCCTAAATTCTAGTATCCTCCAATATTTGGCTACAACTGTACAAACTAATGTTTCCAATTTTTCTCCCACTTTTGACTTGGAATCATTAAAAACTAAAGCTGCCCTTTTCCCTGAAGCCTTGCAAACTGAAGCCGAACAACTTGATATAAACTTGAGATCTCCACAATAGCTCATGTTTAGATAACCTTCATGCATGTTACTGTAAGAACCACTCAGAAAGTGTACCTGAACATCCAATGACATCATCAGAGACATTTCAAACTGCAAAAGACGCTTTGACCTGAACATTTACAATCTTCTTGACTGGCTGCCCCTAGGCTCAGAAACTGGTTTATAATTTGCTCCAACCATTAACCTTTGTTTTTCTTTGTTTCCATAGAAATACCTCTTATTAAATACCTGATTGCTTAGACCAGAGACCTAACTTTGGGAATCCATCTGCATCACCACCTTCTGAAATGAGACAAAACTGTTTAACTGAAGTGACCTATTCAATGAAATAATGGAACAATTTACCAGCTCAATTTTGGATATATTAAACTTTCAGGGAAATTTCAGAGAAGGGAACTGTTGGGGCCCATGGCAAGCCACCCCAAAATATCTCACAATGGCCTATTGATTATTTTGAGTTAAAGTTACTTGAGAAGCAAAAAGGGCATCCTGACTTTTCTCTCTCTGTTCTCCCTGAAAGCAGGATATAAATCTCCCATGTGAAGGGTGCCCTGCCTGTGATAAGGCTGAGAGAGACATCCTTATCAGCAGAGCTAGGGAATCCAGGGCCAAGAAGCCGACATAAGCAAACCTTGTTAATTTTACTAATTTACTACCTCAAGCCTAAACTTTGCTCAAATTCCTTTCTTCTTACATACTCCAAATCTAAGTTTCTTCATCCTGTCATTCCTCACAAACTTATTGTTTCTTTGTATAAAAAGATAGAAAAGCAGCCTGCTTTGCTCATCTCAGAGAGCATCTTACACTATGATCTCCAATACGCACATATTAAATTGGGGTTTCTCCTGTTAATCTGGTCTTGTGTCAGTTTTATTATTAGTCTAGCCATAAGAACACAAGAAGGGTAGAAAGTAGAATTTTCCCCTCTCCGAAGCCAAAGTTAAGTGCTGAGTAAAGTGGTATTTTAAGCACAGATAATGTAGTTTGTAGTTAAATGCCTGTGTCTACTCATTAATGGACAAGTTATTTCCAGAGGGTGCAGAGTTCCCACTATAGCATAGTTTTAAAATGAGATTAGATTTATGGGACAGTATGGAGAAAAGTGTATCATTTTTTTTCAAAATTTTTTTTCTATGAGAGAGAGGGAGATTTCTCAGTCTAAATCCATCTTAAAAACATCATTTTGATTAGTAGTACAATAAAGTTTAAAACAGTCTCACAAAAGCTGTCCCTTAAAATGCAAATTAAGCATAGAAAGGAGTAATGACACACAGAACCCAACTTTTAAAAAATTACTATGTCCTGAAATAAAGCCAGGAGCAAAACCACTCAGAACTAGGTAAAACCTCAGATTAAAAAAACAAAACAAAACAACACTAGATAAAAACTTCAAAATTAAGTAATAAAGAAAACCTCAGGACTCAGAAAGTTCTCCTCATATGATCATAAACTGCATATACACTATAAATAATTCATAACAGCCAAAGTAATAGTAGAGGCCCAATTCCCCAATCCAGCTAGGTCATCTTTCCACGAAGAACAAGATTCACAGCAACATGCCAACTTGCAGGAAAGGGCAATGGACATTTCGCAAATCATATGTCTGACAAGTGACTTTTATATACAGAAGCTTACAACTCAATAACAAACAATACAACTTAAAAATGGGGAAAAGATCCAAATAAACATTTCTCCAAAGAAGATATACAAATCGCCAATAAGAAGCACATGAAAAAGTGCTCAACACCATTAGCCAATGGGAAATGGAAATCAAAATAACAAGAAATACCACTTCATACCCACTAGGATGGCTACCATCTAAAAGACTGATAATAAGTGTTGGCAAGGATATCGAAAAATGGGAACTCTCATACACCACTGGTAGGAATTTAAAATAGTGCAGCCACTTTGCAAAACAGTTTGACAGTTCCTGAAAAGGTTGAGCACGGAGTTATGATATAATCAAGACAGTCTACTCCTAGGTATATACATCCAAGAGAAATGAAAACATGTCTACACAAAAACTTGTACACAAATGTTCATAGCAGCATTATGCATAACCGATAAAAGGTGGAAACCACTCAAATGTCCATCAACAGATGAATGGATGAATAAAATGTGTTATGTCCATACAATGAAATATTTGGCAATAAAAAGAAATAAAATACTGATAAAAGCTATAATATGAATGAACTTGCAAATATTATAAGTGAAAGAAGCCGGTTACAAATGCCCACATACATACTGTGTGATTCTATTTACATGAAATGTTCAGAATAGGCAAATCTGCAGATTAGTGTTTGGGGAGGGGCAGGTTTAAGGGGAAATGGGGAGTAACTTAACGGGTATAGAGTTTCTTTTTGGGGTGATGAACATATTTTAAAATTGGGCTGATCGTCGCATAACTCTGAATATATTAAACCTATCTAATTACACACTTTAGATGAATTGTAAGGAATGTGAATTATATCAACAAAGCTATTATTTTTAAAAAATAAACGAGGGCTATGGAAAAATAGGCACGCAAATGCTGCCAAATAATGTGAATTTCAAAATCAGTCAAAATACGCCTAGAGAAAATCAGTTAAGCATCTTATCGGAGCTTTCAGTGATCTCCTTAGCACCTAATCTCTTATTGCTTAACAATGAACTTACACTACACGCTGGGCAAGAGAAAATATTAACTATTGCACATATTTTTGTTAACTACAGCAAAATACACGCATCCTCTAGCAAGATTCCGGACGAAGCCAAGCACAATCTCGAACCTATGATTTTTCACTATATCCCCATTTGATTATGCCAGCTGATTAGGCACTGCCAAAGCAAAAGCTGAAGTTGATCTTACACAAACAATGCGTTTTACTTTCTTTCCCAGTTTTTGCTTAACTTCATTAATGCGGAAAACAAAATGTTAAAAAAAAAAAAAAGGGGGGGGAAAAAAATTCACGTTCACGTTCCACAATAAAATATTACAAAGCAAGTAAAGGATTCATTCACTTTTGGGCCAAAATCGAGAAAAAAGGGGAATGATAAAACTGACAATTTCTAACATTCGATGTTAGGCCTCAGTAACCTAAAATGTAAAAAAAAAAAGTGAGGGAAACAAGAAATCTGTGTACGATCTGGGTGGGAGGAAATTCTGGGTGCGATGTGCAGGCGGGCCCTCGGCCAGCGCCGCCGCCGGCGCCCCAGCTGGGGCCTGGCGCGGCCCGCGGCCCGGCGTGTCCGCCCGCGGAGCTTCGCCTCGGCGGCGCCTGGGGACTCGCTCCGCGCGGAGGTCAAGCCGAGAAGCGCCGGTAGGCTCCCGAGGGCTCCACCCTCCCTTCCTTCCCTCCCTCCCCTCCGCGGTCCCCTGAGGGGAACAGGCGGGGCGCGGCGCGCAGAGATAAGTGGGGGGGGTTGCGTCCTCAGCGAGAAAAGCTCCGCCACCCGAGAGTGGCGGCCGCGGGTTATTAATAAACTCCGCTTCTGCCCAGGCGCCGCTACCGCGACCGGCCGTAGGATCGGCAGGGCCTGCGGCGGAGGCTGAGCAGCCGGAGTCAAAGCCCAGGCCCAAGCGGGCCCGCGCCGCCGCGCTGAGGGCGGCGGCCGGGCGGAGAATAATGCACACTGGGTAAAAACACATTTATATACGAACCTCCGAGAAAATTTTCCAACAATTCCTTCGTCCGACCACCATGCACCAGGACAGGAAACAGCCGCCCGGCCCCCAGGCCCCGCAACCCGCATACCGAGTCTGAAGCCCGCCCCCAGCTTCCATTGGGCTGTCATGACGTCACTCACCGGCAACTTCCTGCTTGCCATTGGCTCAAATTTAGGCCACGCGAGAGGAGACCGCCTTATCCACGCCCCCTCTTCGAAACGTCAGCCTCGCCTGGCCTTACCGCCGGCGCCTGAGTGGCTTGCGCTAAGTGCGGAATCAAAGTTGCTGTGTCTGACTGGTCGGCAGAACCGCTCATCCCAGACCGACACCGCCTGGCTGACAAGTGAATTATGCTGATTCTGGGGCCCCAGCGGGAGGCGCCATTTTGTAGCGAGGGAGGGAGGCTGGTCCTTGTGACTAGCCGGGAGGGAGAAGGGGTGACGGGCGCCATTTTCCCCACAGGGGCTAGGAGGTGGCATTGGCTCTCCGGTGGGCTTGCTGAAGCGCGTTCTGGAGACCGGTTGGGCTTTGTCTAGTGACCGCCGAGTGTCGCCCGTTGGGAGGGAAGTGGTAGGGAGGCCTAAGGACAGGATGGGACGCCTGACCGTCCTCTGGGAGCTCTCGGCGCCAGCTGAGGCCTTTGGTCGTGGGCGAGGGCTTTCCCGAGACCTGCTGCATGCGGGTCCTTGGTTGCCAAGCCTGCCTGCGCTTCTTCCAGTCCCCGGGGCATCCCCCTTTGGTGGGAGGTTAGCCTCCTGCTCCTGCTGACGTTTCGGCGGAGCCTGTCAACGGGGCGGTGGTCTTGAACTCTGCTGGGAAACACTGCGGATGCTTTTGCGCTTTCGTGCTATTTACGTTCAAAATTTGAAGTCGTCTGTAATGGTGTCTCTGCCTTCTCTTCTACTTTCCGTTTTGCGTGTCCTGAATTAAAGGAAAGTTAAAAAGGTGGGAAAAGCATTGACTCGGGCTCCCCAAACCTGTTAACAATGGATACAAATTAGTTGTGAAGTTTAGGTAATGTTTTCTTGTAGCTCTCAACCCAAACTTTGAACTATTGGGAATACTAGTCATTTCAGGAGTATTCAGTAAGTATTCATTTGCTTTGGCAAGCAGGCGAAGTAAAGATGAGATAAAGTGTATAGACTGTAGATTTGCTAAATCGGGCATTTCAGGTGTAGAATTGAGTTATTAAGAGAATGAGGAGGCTGGGCCCCTTTCAGGAGGTTTGTGTCATATTTAGAAAAAGTGGAAAGAGCAGGATGATGTTTGATTTAGTGTCTTTTGCATTTCAGGTGACTATAGAATGGCCAAGGTGTTAAATCAAAAGGATGTCATAGCCAGCCTTCTAAGAGAGGATAATTAAAATGTTTTGGTTTACAGTTGAGTCCAGTTTGAGATTTTAACGTTATCTCCTTTTTGGTGAGGAGTAGGGAGCAGACTGAGCCCAACCAAGGCATAGTTGCATAATTGGTGCCCAAACGCCATTCGGACGAAAAAAGGAATCTGAGTTTTGTTTGAATACATATTCTTTAGAAGTTTAAAGTAGTTATTTTTTACACCCTTATAAAAAATGAAAGATGTGACACATAGAATTGGATTAGGTTACTTGAAACTGGAGGAACCGGCTCACTTAAAAGTCTCCTACCCAATGGATAGATTCCCTTTGTCACAGACAAGTACAGTTCAGGTGAAAAACAAGGTGTTTTAATTTATACTTTCTGTACCTTCCAGATATTGTATTTGTATTTTGTGATCAGAAATGTTATGAAAAGAATCAACACACTTTTATGCAGTTTAGCCAATTCATTACTAAGTCTTATGCCTTTAGTCTGCTCATTAAGACACTAGTGCAGAATTTCAAAAGGAACTTAAAAATCACCCTATAATTGTAGGTTGCAGTTACAGGACATCTTTGTATCCCCAGAACCTACCGAGGGGTTTTAACAATTGAATGGTGGTGGTGGATAAGATGCTATGATTCTAATCTGATTCAGAGAGAAACCTTAATTCTGCTTTTGTCACAGGTAATGGAATTTTGTGTTAATATTTACCAGTGACTGTAGAACAGTTCAAATGTATGTAGTATTCAGATCCACCCATAATCTTCAGATTTTCCCCAAATCACCTCTTGTACCTTCTATCTTACTACATTTTATCAGATTAATGGCTTGAAAATATTTTACTTCCAATCAATGTTAGTCTAGGCTCTTACAAAAAGCTGGACTGTTTTTCCAGTTTTCTGAATAAGTTAATTTATTTCTAGCTCCTTTCAAAAACTGTTACCATCATGTTTCTTAAAATATTTCAGGGGCCGGCCCTGTGGCGAGTGGTTAAGTTTGTGCGCTCTGCTTGGGCGGGCCAGGCTTTCGCTGGTTCGGATCTTGGGTGCAGACATGGCACCACTCATCAGGCCATGTTGAGGCAGCATCCCACTTAGCACAACCAGAGGCACTCACAACTATGATATACAACCATGTACTGGGGGCTTTGGGGAGAAGAAAAAAATTGGCAACAGATGTTAGCTCAGGTGCCAATCTTTAAAAAAAAAAGAATATTCAGATCCCACAATTAGAAGGACATGCAACTAAGATATACAACTGTGTACAGGGGGGGTTTGGGGAGATAAAGCAGGAAAAAAAAAAAAAAAGATTGGCAACAGTTGTTAGCCCGGGTGCCAATTCTTAAAAAAAATAAAAATAAATTCAGTAACTCAAAACTTTCTGGAAAATTGGTTCATTTTGGCATTATTTGTACAATGACATAACCGTTAGTGTATGTATAAAGAAAGATACTGAGAAATTATGTATTAAACTCTTAAAAGTATCTCTGGGAGGAGGTGTTATAGGTGATTCTGATGTATTAAATTATTTGTGAAAAATCTGAATTTTTTTATCATGCATTTGTAGATTTTTTTAGACACTAAAGAATTTAAAACCAAACTAGTAGATGCTCTCCATTGAGAGCTGTGACTGTAGAGGCATCACTTATCTCAGAACCTGTTGCCTTATCTGGAAGGCGAAAACCACATATTTATTTGACAGTGTGATTGGGAGGATATATGAGAATGTAGGTAAATGAATGTGGCACAGGGCCTATCAGATGCTTTTTAAGTGCTTGATAAATGTTAACCCATGTCTCTCCAATTCTCACTTTAATGATCTACAGCAGTAGTTACTAAGCACTTTGATAACTCTTGGAGATTCAGAAGAAAGCTATGAAAAATATACTAAAAAATTTGCAGTTTCATAGGGCTCATGGACCCAGAGGTTAAGAGTCATTGGCCTGTAGACTAAACTCAGTTAATCTCTCACTCAGCTTCCACACTGAAAGCATTAATCGGCTTACATTCTTTTGGAAATGTGTTATTAGGTTACTTAAAACATTCCTCTCCAATTTCAGGCAAACTAGTTCTCAGCATACATGTTGACATAAGCAGGGGTATAATACAACTGGTAATGTTTTGTTACTGGCTGATTGCATGATTGCCCTATTTCAAGGTTGTCTATAGTAATTCCAGTAGGAATGCAATTTTTGTTTTTACCAACTGTACCCGCTGGCCTCCTGTTAACCCCATTCATTCCATCTTTGAAAATATCACCCAACAGTGAGCCCCAAGGTTTATCAAGTGTGGTTAATGTGTTGTTTATTTTAGTGGCAAAAAAATGGAAAACTACACTCAATTTCCAATATGTTATGAATATTCTAAAGCCCCTGAAGATTCCAGGTGACCCTTTGAAACTGGCTATCTCCACAAGATTCTAGCCCTCATTTTGGCTTCTAATCTAAATCTAAAGTAGAGCATTCCAGACAAAAGAAAAATTAAGTTTCATTAATACACATAGTACGTCTGCAGTGTTTCAGCTGTACAGTTAAATAGTGGGTGGTCTAGGAACGAAACAACTGTTTTTAAAGTGACTTTATTTTTTTGGACAAACATACTCTTTGAGACAAAGTGAGAACTTTTTTTTTTTTTTGAGGAAGATTAGTCCTGAGTTGACATCTGCCAATCCTTTTTGCTGAGGAAGATCGGCCCTGAGCTAACATCTGTGGCCCATCTTCCTCCACTTTATACGTGGGATGCCTGCCACAGCATGGCTTGATAAGCGGTGCCATGTCTGTTTTTCCCCTAATATGGAGTCAGCTGCATAATCATGAGTAAAATTGTTGTTAGCTTGTAGTAAATGCATAAATATTTCATATTACCCTTTAGAGAACTTGAACCAAATTTGAGACTTAGTTTAAGAAAACTGAAAATTGATATCTATATACCATAAAATTCACCATTTTAAGTGTACACTTCATCAGCAGTTTTTAGTATATTCACAAGGGTGTGCAGCTATCATCACTATGTAATCCAAAATATTTTTATCATCCCCTCAAAACACCCTGTACCCAATAGCAGTCACTCTACATTCCCTTCCCCCAGCCCCCCGGTGACCACTAATCTACTTTGTCTTTATGATCTGCCAATTCTAAACATTTCATATAAATGGAATCTTTTGCATTTGACTTCTTTCACTTTGTTTTCAGGGCTCATCCATGTTGTAGCATACAATGCTACTTATTTGTTTTATTGCCAAGTATGTGATTGTATGATTAATACATTTTATTTATCTATTCATCAGTTGATGGCTGGTTGGGTTGTTTCCTCCTTTGGGCTATAATAATGGTACTATGATCAGTTACATACAAGTTCTTGTATGGATATGTTTCATTTCTCTTGGATACATACATCTAGGAGTGGGATTGCTGGGTGACACAATTTACCACCTTTTTAGGAACTGCCAAACTTCCAAACAGAGAAGCATTTTATATCCTATCAGCAAGTATGAGGGTTCCAGTTTCTCTGCATCCTCACCAATACTTATAATTGTCCACCTTTTTGATTATATAGACATGCCAGTAGGTGTGAAATCATTATCTCATTTTGATTCTGATTTGCATTTTCCTAATGACTAGTGATGTTGAGCATCTTTTCCTATGGTACTGGCCATTTATTTCTTTGGAGAAACATCTACTCAGATTTGTTCCCATTTTTATCTTTTTTTTTTTTTGGTGAGGAAAATTGTCCCTGAGCCAACATCTGTGCCAATCTTCCAGTTTTGTATGTGGGTTGCTACCACAGCATAGCCTGATGAGCAGCGTGTAGGTCTGCACCTGGGATCGGAACTTGTGAACCCCAGACCACCCAAGCAGAGTGCGCTAACCTAACCACTACACCATGGGGCTGGCCCCTCTTTCCCATTTTTAAAGTGTGTTTTTTTGGGTTGAGCTCTAAGAGTTCTCTATATATTTAAGATGTGCAAATATTTTCTCCCATTCTCTGGTTTGTCTTTCCACTTTCTGCAAGGTGTCCTACGAAGCACAAAGTTTTAAATTTTGAAGTCTAACTTATTTATTTTCTTTTGTTGCGTGTGCTGTGGTGTTACGTTCAAGAAACCTAATTCATAGTAACAAAGATTTATGCCTATATTTTTTGCTAAGAGTTTTATAGTTTGAGATCTTACACTTAAATCTTTGAACCACATTTTTGTATACGGTGTGAGGTAAGGATCCAACTTCATGCTTTTGCATGTAGGTACCCAGCTATCTCAGAACCATTTGTTGAAGATGATTCTTTCCTACACTGAATGGCTTGGCACCCTTGTCGAAAACCAACTGATCATAAATTTAAAGGTTTACTTCTGGACTGTAAATTTTATTCCACTGGTCAGTATAAGGTGTCTATCCTTATACTAGCACTATTATCATGATGACTAAATCACATTCAATTTCAAGATTGTTTTGGCTATTCTGAGTCCCTTGTATTTCCATACAAATTTTAGGATCAGTTTGTCAATTCCTGCAAAAAAGGTAGCTGGGATTTTATAGGAATTACACTGAATCGTTAGATCAATTTTGCAAGTACTGCCATTTTCATGATACTGTCTTGCAATTCATGAACATGGGATGCCCTTCCATTTACTTAAGTCTTCTTTCAACAGTATTTTGTAGTTTTCAGGGCTTTTCCATTTTGTTAAATTTATTCTTAAGCATTCTTTATACTATTCTAAATGGAAATTTCTTAATTTCACTTTCATTGCTGCTGTGTAGAAAGAGAATTGATTTTTCTATATTGATCTTATGTCCTCCAACCTTAAAGAAGACATTAGCTCTTTGTGTGTATATTCCTTATGGTTTTCTGTAAGATCATGCCATCTGCAAATATAGTTTTACTTCTTCCTTTCTAATCTAGATATCCTTTTTTTCCTCTTCTTGCCTAATTGCCCTTCCTAGAACCTCACGTATAATGTTGAATAGAAGTAGCAACAAGGGCATGCCTGTCTGGTTCTTGATCTTAGGGGGAAAAGCTTTTAGTTTTTCATCATTAAGTCCACTAGCTTTAGGTTTTTCATACATGCCCTTTATTAAGTTTGAGGAAGTTCCTTGTATTTCTAGTTTGAGTTAATTAAAAGGATTTTAAAAGAAACTACTTTAAAAGACTCTGATAGGAAACACTTAAATATAGAATTCAAATATTGAGTGTAATTGACAAATTTCAATCTAAACATGAAAGCAGGATCTATAAATATATAAAGCAATTATCACCTGTGCCTTAAAAAACCTGCAGGGGGGATTACTCAGAAAAAGTTACTTGAAAGATCTTTACTCCTCCCATAGTGATAAAATCCTGGATTTCTAGCTGGGCACCTGGTTTCCCTTTGTAAGAACCACAAGCACCAAGGTGTTATTGCAATGGTGGCCAACCGCACCGAGGATAAAACCTAGAATTCATAAGGGATGTTAACAGTCACAATCTTCACCAAAACTTAAATTATATAGAACAGAACTAACATTTTTATAACTGATATGTTTTAATGTAATTTTAGGTCATTCATTTTATAAACACTTAGGGAATGCCTACTATGCTTAAGGCATTGTGCTAGATTTTCCCAAAGACATGGTTTAGTTATATTAATACAGTCCTTAATGCCTTTTTCTTCATGTTTGCTTCAGGGGCTACATGTAGGGCTGAATAGCAGCATACTGCTATAGGGCAGTGGTTTGGCCACCACTGCTCTATGCTCTTCCAGAGCTGAGCAGAGCAGTCATTATCTTCATAAAGTGTGTAGATTAGTAATCACCATTTTATTAACTGCAGAGAAACAAATTAACTTCCTTTATTTAATACTGATCAACGAATTTTTTTTAAAAAAGGATGGTTTAAGTTTACAAAAAGTGAAGATTTTATGCTATCAGCCATTAAAAAAGACAAATACTGAAACTCAAAATCAGAATTAACTTTTATAAATCAAAAAATAAATATAAGTTATAGGTCAGTGAAACTCTGGGAAAAGCTGTATGTTAAACAAATAAAATCTGTATGCGGCTAATTACAAGTTTGTAAATACGCTCAAAAAATTATCCAGAAGTCCCTCGTACAACCTACTCTAGAAACAGTGACACATATCAAGATCCGTAATCTGTTAAGAAAACTATAATTTGATGTTAAATTTAAGGAAATACTGAAAATAATTGAGGTATATATTTGATGCATTAGAAACTACCATTTGAACACTAATATTAAATATAGTTTAATTTTAAGGTCTTTAAGTTAAAATCCATAAATGGAGATTAGTTTAGATTGTATGACAGCAGACAATAAACTTGTTCTCAAAGACATGCCAAATACATTTCTTGAAATAAAACCTCAGCAAACGAGAATTTTCATACTGTGCATGGGAATAACTAAACCTTTATTAGATATGGTTTTCCAATAACAATGTGAAAATTGGAATTATCAATTCAAAGAGCAGTGAAGTCTGAAATTTAAAAAAGTAGACTAGGTATTAGGGGATAAAAGGTAAAGGAAGACGAAAATGTTTAATACTATTCAATATCTCCCCTCTGTACACAATGTTGCATATATACAACTACTCCGTTTTAATTTTACTGATTTTATATAATAGTGAAATCCCCTTAAGCAACCTAGGGTATACAGATGGTGTCCAACTTAGAGGAAAAAAAGTAGAAACACACTTGATTAACAGTTTTCAGCCACACATTTTAGACAATTCTTTTTTTTCTGTTTTTGCCAAGATTTTCATAGTAAATTCATAAATATAGGAAATACTTTCACTCCTTCAGTGTTAAAATAGAAAACCAAACAGTGCCAACAGTAGTGGCTTAATTACTGGCATACAAGAAAAACACAACACCAATGGGTTTTCTTCATTATGCATTTTAAATATCAATATGTGCATTTGTTTCATTTTTACAGTTATAAATTTTCTAGTCTGTTATAGACAACAGCATTTAATAGTTTTGACTCCATTGAGATGTTGCTTTCAATTTGAAATTGTGTGTATACATATATATATAAAAAATAACCCAATGTATGACTCATCTGACAGATGTTTAAGATCAATAAAGGCTTATTTTTGAACATGCTGTTAGGAGAGAGGGAAGCAAGCCAACCTCTCTACATTGTTTTGTTGCTGGCTTGTTTTTACAGTGGTATCAAGAGTGGTTTTCGGAGGGAACCATGTACCTTCAGCCTATCTAGTTAAGATCAGATACCACAATCAACACGAGGGATAGGGGAGAGATGGGGAAAGGCGGGGTGAGCAGGTGTTAAATGCCAAATTTTAAAGGTGTGCATTTTGCACGCTTTCTAGGTACAGGATAAAAACAGGCCAACGAGAAAAGAAATTTATAATTAGGAAAAAACTGCAATCAAATCAAGACATAATAGCCGAATTAAGTTCTTTTAATAGATTGCATATATAGATGTTTAGCCATACTCTTTGATCAACTCTTTAAGAGTAGAACTTTATATCCAATTTACATGCTTCAAATATCACCTTTCTTATTTGTTACAGTAAAGTCTCGTATCCAAATATCCACTTGTACACTGAGAGCTTTAAGAAAAAGCAAGACACAGAGGGAGTTGCCATTTTTTAGCAGCAATGAAGTTATCACTAACCCCTTTTAACATACCGAATTCAAGTCACTGTCAGAGGTGAGTGCACCACAAAGTCATCAGGTACAAAATTGCTAGTTCATTTTTAAATTAATAACTTGAAATTACCCCTGCCCCCCACCCCATTACATCCCTTCTTTTTATAAACAGCAAACATTTTGCTATTTTATACATAGGCTAGCAGGCTTGTTTCAATATGAAAGTGCTAATTCATTTACAGATTTTTTTTTAATCAGTTATGTAGTGCTACAATAAATGTCCAATAATCTACATAGGAACAATCTTTGATGAATGAAAATGATGAAGACTGAATAAGGCTATCGATTACCTTATCTTATTTACATATAAAGGATAGATACCCAATGGTGAGGAAGAGACAGAAATCGGACAAATACTCATAGGTGTAAAAATAACATCTACCTTTGAGCTTATACTGTAAATGAGACGTTTTAAATAGTCCTGTAGCCCATGCCTATTTTTTCCTCAGAAAAAGAAAAGCTGCCTTCATGACATCCCCTCTTGTTTCAGTTTCCACAGTGTCACTTGAACTTTCACTCAGAATCTTACTTTCTTCGAAAAATAAAGAAAATACCCCCCAAGTACCTCCCCTCCCCCAATCCCTCTGGTTTCTTTTTCAGTGCCAAGTTGCATGATCAGGTCCCACCTTCTGGGTTTTTTTTGTCCATCTATTGATCAATTAGAGTAGATAACATGAACCAGTTCTGGAACCGCTACTAGGAGGAACACAAGCTCTTCACTACAATCACACAGCAGGAAAGAAAGTGATAACTCAATTCATCCCTGGTGCCGGGCCTCCAAAATTGAAAGAACTTGGCACAACTGGAGCACTGAATTTGTATCCTCCATGCTTTTCTATCATTTTGGATTCTAGAAAACAAGTAAGTGAAAGTTTAAAAGAGCATTCAATCATCTTACTACTTTGGAGAACAGAAAGAGTTGACAGACATTAACAAGAGCTTAACCATTAGCATTAGCCAGGAAATTCCAAACTTGACCTCTGTTCTTCCTCCAAATGAACAGGAGAAAGAGGAGTATATGATGAAGAGAAGATAAACTCTCCTGTTGTATGCTGCAGACTTGTCAGTCAACTTTCACTTCCCATTGTTAAAAAAAAAAACCTTTAAATTCCCCATTTTGAGTCAAATACTGAATCAGCAGGATTCAATCTCCAAAGGGAATAACAGCCATGAATCAAATGCAGGCAAATCCAAATATGAAATACTTTAGAAAGCCGTGCCTTTATAAAGAGGACCCTTCTTTGAATATAAAACTAGTCTGATTAATAGAAAACTGTTAGGCTGTGTATTATCTAAAATGTGCTTTTTTGAAATATATATGGAAATGTTTAAAGATGGAAAGACACGATGATGTTTGGGATTTTCTTTAATATACCTTTAAGAAAAAGCAGTTTTCATACCTTTTAATAGAATTTTCTACTATCAAGCCATCACCATGAGCTTGAGCAACATTTTTAAAGCCACTGCACACTGAAAGTAGTTTTCAACTACACTTAAAATCAGTAATCTGAAGCCAAAACCAAAATTCATTTCTTCATTTCCTTCCTTCAGATTAGAGTGAATTCCTATCACCTGCAACAACTGTAGCTTTTATATAATTTTAACTCATTTAGTATAAAATTTTAAAGCTGTACCAAGTCATTAATTAAAGAGGGGTTGTGGCCAATTAACATACCATGGGCTGCTCTTCTTTGATCAGCCAGAGTTGCTATATCCTGTAACTGTTTCCTTTGTTCTTCATTAAGACCATGAGTCAGAGCCTGATACCACACAGGATTACGACTTTGTATAGCTATTAAAAAGAAAATAAAGGGAAAAAAGGCAATAGTAAGAGAGGCCTAGTATTTCCTGTCTATTCTGTTCTCTCTCCTCTACCTCCAGTATTAAAATTCTGATCTATTTTATGTTCTCCCATTAATTTAAATTACTTGTGAAACAAAACATATGGGGGGGAAATCCAGTGTAGCTTTATGCCTCAAAAAACCTAATCACTCTCTTAATATATCTTTCTAGCAAATAAGGATTCAGAGCCTAAACCAGTTCTAAGTAACAAACTAGGGAAACTGAGAAATAAAATCAACCTAATCCTCTTAAAAGATTCAGTATTAAAGCAACTTGAAAATGATCAAGGCTACTTTGGTTAGAATTCTCAAATCCCTAAACGAAAAAACAAAAATTAGAAGCATTAAATAGATGCAAGAGAGGGGCAAATGGTACAAAATAAATGTCTTTTTTCTGCATTGCCTATTCAAAAACCGTTCTTAAATATATCTACTGTCTTTCCATAGGAAACTTGCTCTGAAGTACTTAAAATGCTCATACATTTTTATATCATAACCTAAATAATGGTCAAACTCAATCTGTGACAGTTTTTCCCAGAATGTCACAAGACCAGGTGTTAAAAAATCTCACAATGTTTCATGAAAACATGCACTAGATAAGTTGACATATAATGTAGCAAGCCTGACCATGCATTTCCCTATTTCAATTAAGTAGTTATACAAAGGGGGGGAGGGGTGGTGTGTGTGTGCTGAGTGAGTGAGAGAGAGAGAAAAAGATGTTCTCTATTAAGGCTTTCCACAAAATAACTTTTTTTACAGAGTAATTCCAAGAATGAAAACTGATTTCCTCATGTACTAGGTGCCAGGTATTTTGTGGGGGAAATCTGACAAGCAAGCACATATTTTCTATTACTACTTTATTGCATTTACTGTGCACGAGCCCTCTATTATAAACCATCCTTTCTGGACTAACATGTATTTAAGTGTACAAAATATAGTCATAGACAAAAGCACGTCAGTCTTGGCACCTCAATCAATTCTTGCTACCTGTCATGTAGCTCAGAAAACATTCCTTTGTTTTCCTGCAACTCTGTATCACAATTGCTTTGTCAATGGGCCTTGGTTATCAGAGAATTTATTCTACATCAAAGTTCATAATGTATAGGAATAATTAATATTCAGCATAGTCATCAACTCTGGAGGTAGAGGGTGTTTCAAATATAGTGCCTATTTTAATTTCTTACGCTGGATTGTGGAACATAGATGTTTATATTTTGTTGAAATGCAAGTAAGTGATGGTAAAAAACCAAACTGGAACTTATTATTCTGTAGCCACACACTGTGACAAGGGAAAAAAGAAAAGGGATTCTAAAACCATTAATGTTGTAAATGGTCAAATTCTCAGACAGGTAAATGTGGGTTTGGCTGGGGGAAAAAAAAGATATACAAATACATAAACACACAACAAACAGATATAAGAGTTGATACTTCTGGGGAAAGCTAAGAGGCTAGAAATCAGAAGTGGGAAAGAAGTACTGTCACTGTATAAACTTTTTGAACTATACTATTTTTCTATAATGTGCATGCTTCAAAATTACAGTCTAAATAAAAGTAAAATAATAGCATGAGGAAAATACTCTGAAACTCTATGACAACAGTAGAAATAACTTTCGTTACTCTGCCTAACAATTCTAAACCATATTCTAGTTTGAGTTAGATATATATACTCAAAATCCTTTTTTTCAGTGGGCACACACAAACAAGATTGGTTCAGAGAAATGGATTATACAGAGCTATTTGAATTACATATAACAAGTTGACTTACTTTGAAATATAGCTTTAAATATCTGATACTCATCAACAGGATTATCTTCATCATCAATGATTGTAGAATAGCCTTCCAGGGCAGTCTCCTCAGCATCATCTTCTTCCCAGTCTTCATCGTCTCCATCTTCACCTGCTTGCTTAGCCAGTATCTCCAAATATTCCTGCCCATCTTCATCAATGTCATCTTCATCACTCCCCAATTCCTCTGCCAAGTCATAAAATAGGTGCTTTTGTTAAGAGTGAAATATTTTGTTATTCAACAAACTGCCAGTCACCACTGTCAGTAAATTACAAACCACAACTGAATAAATTCAAGGAAGAGTTCCAGGAATTGGTGTTTAAATACATCTTCAGCAATAAATACAAAAAAATTCTCACAGAATTCCAAGAAACCCAACCATGAGTCTTAATACTAGAGGATTGAAAACAGATTACATAACATGAGATTCAGCACTTGTGCTCTGGGCCTTATGGTATATACCAAACCAAATACCAATAGTAAAGTATATAGTTTGTGTTATATCCACAGAACACTTTTGGTGAGACTTTAAAAAAGGCTGGCTAAGCTAGTAAATAATAAAAGACAACAATGACAATAGCTATATAATTTTGGAACCATTAAAATAATTTCTCTTAAATGCCCTATCAATTTCCACTCTTGTAGTCTACAGTGTCTTATGGGTGAAATGTATTAGCCAACATTTAATTAACTTAATTTTATAGTGCAGGTATACTTAGGTTTTAGCGCTAATAGATGATAGATGTTCGCCAACACTAAAACCCATAGTTCCCAGAACTGCTTTACATGTTGGAGATATAGCTGAAGGTCCTGCCTTCATGGACCTCACTCTCTAGTGGAAAGATAAGATATTCTATGAATAAATGACATGAGAGCTTTTGGTTACGTTCCCATATTTCTTTAGGAGAAAGGCTAAAAAATCAAGTCCAGTGATATTTCTAACTAGGTAAGTTTGGCTTTCTCCATCACAAATCACTTACCCGTTTCATCATCATCTTCAGCTTCATCATCATCGTCACTGTCATTCTCATGTTCTGCATGGCAGGCATAAGCTCTTTTTAATCCATTAAATAAAAGGATAAAAGCTGGCAAAATCTGTCCAGAAACCTGATTTAAAACTTGTGGTATTTGTTCCATATCAATAAGAGCACACAGGCCCAGAACACACATCTTTCTGTCATGAAGCCTAAAAAAGAAAATAAAGATTTTCTTCTTTTTCTTTTTTTTTAATAAGCAGAGTTCCCCACAAAATTAAATAAACAAAGATCCAATATATGTCACTTACCCCAAGAAACAATCAACATCATTAAGCCACTGTGTAATAAAATGATTTGTAACTGGTTCAACATTATTAGGGAAGCGAAGATTTTCTAAGGTATTGAGAAGCAGGTGTGGATTATAATACAAAGCTGCAATGGCAACTTGCAGGCACATTGTTCGAAGTTCACTTGTCTTCACTTCTCTTGTCAGTCTCTCTAAAGCTGCTTCCACAAATAAGGGAATGCACTGTAAAGAAAGATAGCAAAATATTCTAAAACTAGGTAATAGCAGTCTAACTATCCTACCCATATCAACTCAATTGTTGCCTCAACTAAACCTTTTTCCCCATTAGATGATCCAATATTTTTATTGTTGAGGCATTTCACTGGGAAATCTAATTTTAGAGAAAGACAAGTTTTCACTGAGATATTAATTAGAGTCTCACCACAATAGCAGTCATAGATTCACAATATTCCTATCGACTAACCTTATCATGGTAATCATTTAGCAATATATACACGTATCAACTCATCACACTGTACACCTTAAACTTACACAATGTTATATTTCAATTATATCTCAATAAAGCTGGAAAAAAAAAATCCTATTGAAACTGACCATGAAAATTTAATGAATAAATCTATCTTCCTGCAAAGTGATAATAATGTGGCAAGCCAATACTCTCACAACATATTATAAAAATATCTTAAGTTAAAACTTACCGTGCATGATAACAAGTAGCCATAAAATTTGTCATATTTTCATAAATGTGTTAAACATATAATCATTATTATATATTGGTTAAATTTTAAACCAACAATTAAAAGATGTTATGTGTCATAATAAACAATACCATACTGAATATATAAAAAATGCCCCAAAAGAAAAAAGTTGGGGGCCTGCCTGGTGGTGCAGCAGTTAAGTTCACACATTCCGTTTTGGTGGCCTAGGGTTCGCCAGTTCAGATCCTGGGTGTGGACCTACACGCTGCTTGTCAAGCCACGCTGTGGCAGGCATCCCACATATAAAGTAGAGGAAGATGGGCACAGATGTTAGCTTAGGGCCAGTCTTCCTCAGCAGAAAAGAGGAGGATTGGCAGCAGATGTTAGCTCAGAGCTAATCTTACCCCCCAAAAAAGGGGAAAGATTCCCTCTCTAAAGCCTCATATACAAATCATTAATAGTTAGCCTCACTGACCTGATCAATGCCACGCCCTTTGCACTGTAGAATGATGACCTCTAACAATTTTGCTGCATGGCACTCTGCATCTTCTCCTGCAACTCCTGTAAGAACCTGATCAACACAGAATGTAAACTGTAACAATGGATCACGAAACCTTTAAATCAGAGAATTTCCATCCCCTGTCTAAAGTCTCTGGAGTATTTAAGATATTCTAATGAATATGAATGATTGCAGTATTCACTGCACATACTCTCGTCTGAAGCACCTGTGAGGATTTGGAGTGGTTCATCTATCTGTCATATTCCAGCAATATGGCATCTTTGTCTATATAATCAAAGCACCTCCCCTGTAGTGCCATTCTGGACTTTAGCATGGTGACAACAACTACCTTCTCATACAATCGTGTTAGCTAAAGCACCTTACCTTCCTTAGGCTTTGATGTAAAAAACTACAAAAAACTAAACTGATTATTGCTAGGAAAACCTTTTCTCTACACAAGTCTTATAAAAAATACTAACATTGGAGTGGAAGAGGAGGAGGAAGGAAGAGGCAACCTGTTGCTGGCAAAGGTTATCTGTCCCCAGACAATAAATAAAAAATATGGACTTGATGTGCTGGTTAGCTTTGGAGGACTGGAAGTGTTAAGGATAAGTGTTCTGGGATAGCAAAGTAGATGGTATAGATATCTCTGTTCCCAACGTATTAATACAAACAATGTAATTGGCCATAAACAATACCATAACTAGATGACTATTTTGTGACTAAGTGTTCAGAAAGGAAAGATATCAGTGAGGACAAGCACATCTAAAAATTTCATAGAGCAAAAATCATTTTTTAAGTGCCCGATGTTAAACAGCCTGCTCCCTCTCAACAAACATTAGAAATTCAAATGCTACCAATTACACTGACTTTGATATTGAAGGACCTCAATTCAACTATTTTATCCCCTACCTCTTAAGAAAAGTATTTTTTTAAAACAGCATTCACAATAAATTATCTTATGATTTTCCAAGAAATGGTAGAGTACTTTCGACTATTTTTTTAAATGAACCCTCAGATTTTATGATCTTGCTATTTATTAAAAAATTACTGTATAGCCTCCACAAACCCACAGCTTCCAAAGATTTTCTTTATAAGACACCTCGAACCATTCCTGAGTCTTTCAAAAATCTCCCAAATCAGTTCTTGATTCTTTCCTTCTTTTGATTCAAAGCCTAGCATATAACTAGGCTAAAGTAAGCTCCAGGCACCCTAAAAATACAAAACCACTCCCATTAAATGTCAGAGGGCAAAAATACTTGCCAAAGCCATTACTGTGGCATCAGTCTTTCTTAGTTTATAACTATTAAAAGCTTTTATTCTATCAGACTCATATAACAATATCTTTGCCATAACGCAGTATTCACAATTCCCTATTTTTTATAGCACCAGTTTCATAACATATCTTCTTACATTAACTAAAAATGACCTACCTTTTTGCACATACTGTATATCATTTCAAGATACTTGGTATCAGACAGAAGTGTGTCTGTATCAACTGTTACATAATTATGGAGCAGAGGCATCATATCTGTATTAACAAAAAGCATCAGTTAAATATATTTATTAATATAAATGCTTTGTTTCTGAAAAATTTCCTTAGGAAAAGAAAGCAAATCTGAGATTGTTTTGTCCCTAACATTAACTTTTAATTAAAGTATATTCATTTATAATTAAATGTGGAAATGAACATATTATTAAAGTGAATTCGTTTATATTTAGTAGTTAAACACAAAGATTATACAAAGAAGACTGACAGGGGCGGGTAAGAATATGTGTTAAAGAAAAAATCTAAAGTGATAACTAAATCAAAATATATAACAGAAACCAATGCTATGGGTCATCCTTGAGCATTAACTGCTACTGATAACTTATCCAAACACTGAAGCACTTAGAATATTCAAAAGTATGTGTTCAAGTGATATACTAAAACTGAATCAAAATGGGGGGAATCCTCAGTATTTTTATGTTAACTTGATTTACCTGTGAAGTAATCAAAGCCATCTTGCTGAAAAACTTCAAATACCAGAGGTAGTAGCTGCCACATCTGCGGAGACACCTGCTGACATGTCAAACTATGTGCTAAAGAGAAGATCTCCTCATAGAATTCTAAAAGAGAATACTCAGTCATTAGGACAATGCTTGCTGATGAGAAATAACAGTAAATTCTTAGCACAATTAGAGGTGTATACCTAAGACATGCTGTTGTAAAACAGTTCCAATGACCTGTAAGCAGATTCCCTCAAGCTGCTGGGTTATCTAAAAAGAGAAAAAAAGAATATGGAATTGTGGCACACTGAATGAATTATTAAATAATGTATAATGTAATTCGCTACATTTAAATATGAAGTTAATATTGTTAAATGATTTTAAGTCTGTTTTGAAATGACTCCTATTATGAAATTGTGAACCAATCTGGGATTGAAATTCAATGAAATACCATTACAATGAGACAAACACAAAGAATAATAAACAGTTTACCTAAAATAGGGAAAAAATAATATCCTGAAAAAATGCAAATAATTATGAAAATAAAAGAGCCACAGGGCCAGCCTTTAAAGTGTTTAAAGTTGGCACATTCCACTTGGGTGGCTCAGGTTCACAGGTTTGGATCCCCGGTGCAGACCCATACATTGTCAGCCATGCTGTAGTGGCAACCCACATATAAAAAGTGGAGGAAGGGGGCCGGGCCAGCTCTGTGGCTGAGTGGTTAAGTTCGCGTGCTCCGCTGCAGCGGCCCAGGGTTTGGATCCTGGGCGTGGACATGGCACTGCCCATCAGGCCACATTGAGGCAGCGTCCCATATCCCACAACTAGAAGGACCTGCAACTAGGATATACAACTGTGTACAGTGGGGGTTTGGGAAAATAAAGCAGAAAAAAAAAAAAAAAAAAGATTGGCAACAGTTGTTAGCCCAGGTGCCAATCTTAAAAAAAAAAAAAGTGGAGGAAGATTAGCAGGGATGTTAGCTCAGGGCTAATCTTCTTCAGGAAAAAAAAAAAAAGGAGCCACAACAATTCTGCAGACTATAGATCTTTTTCTGTGTAAATACAGATCAATTCAGCCCAGATGTAACTGAAAAGTCACTGTCAATGGCTTACAAAAAAATTATTTGAAAGAAGGCATTAGTCCCACCACTCCCAATAATTCTTAAGTCACCTCCATTTATGTAATATTAGATACAGTGAACACCAGGCCCCCAGGTCCTACAAGACAGAAAATACAAATTCCTCTTTAATTGTGAGTATGGTACTCAATTTGATCCCAAATCCCTGATAGCCATCAAAATGTTTTAAAAGGGGGGAGGGGAAATAAGATAAAATTTATTGATCAGATATAGAAACAGGACACCTATTTCAAATACATATACACTTTATATTCAATTCTTCAAATATAGTAAACAATTGATTTGTTGACCATGAGGCAGCTACAGGATTCCTCATGGCATCTGCCTATCTCCAATTATAATCTAGAATATAAAAATAATTTACTGAAAACCTCATGTTGCAAAAGGCAATTTGTAGGTAATCTGAGAACATATGATTTATAAATACCTGCACTGGAATTATAAACACCAAATGCAGGACAGTGGTTACTTCTAAGGAAAGGAAGTAGGGAAATGAGATGAGGAATTGGTACCCCAAGGGCTTCAATTACATCTATCTGAAATTGTTCTTATGGGAAATAAATTCTAAAGGATATACTGTAAAATGTTAAAATCTAATCAATTTAGGTGATAGTTAAGGGGTATTGGTTATACTTTTCTCTGTTCTTTACTGGTTTTTTTTTTTTAAAGGATTGGCACCTGGGCTAACAACTGTTGCCAATCTTTTTTTTTTTTTTCCTGCTTTATCTCCCCAAACCCACCCCTTGTACACAGTTGTATATCTTAGTGGCAGGTCCTTCTAGTTGTGGGATGTGGGCCGCCGCCTCAACATGGCCTGACGAGCGGTGCCATGTCCGCGCCCATGATCCGTACCCTGGGCCACCGCAGCAGAGCATGCAAACTTAACCACTCGGCCACGGAGCCAGCCCCTGTATGTTTAAAATAATTCCATTTTTAGAAATTCATGATTACCATTCTTGTACCTTTCCAAAAGGTAACAACAGTAAAAGAAAACTAGGAAGATGGTGTTGATAGCTGTACATTACGTGAATGTACTTAACACCACTGAACTGTACACTTAAAAATGGTTAAGATTGTAAATTCTGTTATGTGTATTTTACCATAATTAAAAAAAAATTTTATTTAGAAGGAAAACTAGGAAGAATATGTCCTCCTAGGAATCACCACACTTTTTGGATCTGAGAAAGGTAACCTAAGAGGGAGCCAAAATCCTGAGCCTTGAGGTAAACATATAGTAACACAAACACATCCTTCCTATTCCTTCTAATACTAAAGAACCTATAATATTTATAAGGCATCAATCTTATCCTTACAAAAGGGAGCTACTTAAAAGATGGCAAAATCAAGGTGCATGAAAAGGTAACCAGAGAATTACATAAGTCAGAGTGCCATCCGAAAAGCATAGAACAGTTGATGAAGGGCTTGAAATTCCCTAAAACCTTTACAACACTGGATCATCTTCTTACCTCTTTATGATCTTCAACTACACTAAGAAGTGTGTCGATGGTATTCAGGATTCCCATAGCAGTAACTGCTTTGTCATCACTTCCTTCTTCATCTGGCCCAGTCTGGATTACTTGATTAAATGTCATTGCCTAGATTCAAGAGAATATAATTTAGGTCTGCCATTAAAGCCGTATAAACATGTTTTGGTTAAAACTTTTAATTTTTAAAATGTTCTCACTGGGATACCACAACTGATCAATGTCTCCAAATTGATTAATAATAGTTAAGAGCTTGGGGTCTATAACCAAATGGTACTACTTTGCCACTTACTAAGTGACCTTAAACAAGTTACCTGACCTCCATTTTCTGACATCTCATTTGGGAACTTCACAGAGATACTGTGATGAATAAATGAGGCAAGGCACAGAAAGTGCTTTATAATATAAATATTTTTTATTAATATTACTGGCTAACATTCAACAATGCCCAGATACAGATATATTAGTCATCAAGGTATTTTTTTGTTGTTGTAAACTTCATTTTGAATCAAACTTCTGAGAAGTAAAGGAAGGAGTCATAACTAATAATCAGCTTAATATTATAAATACAATATACATACTTAGTGAATGCTATTGTATTTATTCAAATGTCCTTATTCATTTCTAAATCAGCTGTTAATATACTTTTTTTCACAAAACTCTTTCTTTGCTTAAATCCACAGCAAATACTAAGAGGTAGATTCTTGAAAACTTAATACTTAGCGGGAATATAAATGGCATCAAATAAATTATTGTATAAGGAATATGGATGGATAACTGTTGGGTACACCTTCATATTTCTATTACCCTTAAATAATGTATATTGTTAATTCTCAGAAGTTTGGGGCTATGTACAGTAAACCAAGTTCAACTATAAAATAACTACACAAATCTCATTTAAAAAATCTATTTATAACTATTATCTCTAATTCATCTTTAGCTTGGTCCAAAGTTTTCGAGGAAACCAAAAAACAAGGCAGTCATGATGCAACATAAGGTACTAGTTAAGAACATGCATCATGGGGGCGGGCCCGGTGGCGCAGCAGTTAAGTTCACATGTTCCCAGGTTCACCGGTTTGGATCCAGGGTGCGGACATGGCACTGCTTGACACGCCATGCTGTGGTAGGCGTCCCACATATAAAGTAGAGGAAGATGGGCAGTAGTTAGCTCAGGGCTAATCTTCCTCAAAAAAGAACATGCATCATGGACCATACAGCTCAAGTATGAATCCCAGCCTCACTCCTCCTAACCTTTTTAAACCTTGCATTTTCTCTCAGTATAGAAAGACCTCATATAGGACTGTGTGAAAATTAAATGAGTATTTATCAAGGGCTTAGAATAGTACCTGACACACTGTAAGCCCTGTGAAAATACTTGCTATAAGGTAAATAATGCATAAATGATTGGTTCAAATAACATACCAAATGTTGTGTCATTTCTACTGCAATAGGAGTAACTTCTTCACTATACTCGCAGATCATTTTCTGAATTACATTGGTAAGATCATCATTTTCTGTTTCTCTTATAATATGAAGAAGAGCCTGCATTACAGGTCTGATGAATGGTGTGATGTATTCTTTAGCTGTAAGAGAAAAGGAGAAAAAAAACCTTTGGCCAAAACAGCTGTTAACTCCTTAAAATCTGATACAACATACACCAAAGAGTAAAAAGTAAAAAAGAGATACTTTCACATAAAAAGGAAGATAATGTGTCAAGTTTCTAGGATTATGTCTTGTACAATTACGTGTAAACACATTGCACTATTTTTGAGATATAAATCCTTTACCTTTTTCTTGATTGCTGATCAACACTTGAAGTGCAATGGCAGCTTCCACCTTCACAGGCATTTCCCTATCATCAATCAGACATCTTCGTGTCAGCTCTAAAGCTGTTTGCAGGTTCTGGTCACTTTTGAACTTCACTTCACAAAAATAATGAAGGACCCAGCAAGCCTTTAAAAAAAAAAAAAATGCAGTGAGTTATTATAGCTATCTTACATTAAATTCCCCCAAGCTACAGTATCTCTATTCCCAAAGTTCTGTGTGTGGGAATTTGGAGGCTGGCCAGTGGTAGATATGTCCAAAGAGACAACACTAGACCAGTACTATGATCCCAACTTACTCTTTGGCTGCATGATATTTGTGTGGATAGCAAGATCTGAATGCAAAACACAGACAGACACTGCTATCAGACACAGACGGAAACTATGCACACATTTACAGCAGCCATTTAAAGATTTACATGAAACAGAAGTCTAAAATGAAATAAAGTGAACATTCAAAAGTTTCTATATAAAAGTCCACGTAAGCAACCATTCATTACAAGACATAAATATACAAATTAATATAGTTTTAAAACATACCCTTGCTCTCATGTAGCCTAGTTCACTGCTGAAGAGAGGGAATACATGATTCTGCAACATGTATTCCATCTGATCTTTGTAGATCTTTTTCTGTAAATATAAACAATTATTTTTTAAACAGTTCCAAATATAATCATCTCAAATGCCAAATAGATATACCAGTGTTAAAAATGACTACTGCTGTCAAAACACATTTGTTCTGGTTCTTTGAATCTACATCCAATTTTCTTATTCTCAAACTTTACCATCATAAACCACTTCATACATTTTTTTTAACCTTTTTCCATTGTTTGTTTAGAAAGCAATTAAACCAAATCTTAACAGCAATGGTGTTTGAGTAATGGAAGTATGGTTAATTTTATTCCCTACCATATGAAACTTTTATAATAAAAAAATATCTCTGGAAAGGTTCTAAATGAACATAACATACTTTGAGAAACACTCTGCCTTCAAAGTAATAATCTGGATGTCTAAAAAGATACTCTCATGCATCTTAAAGTAGGGTATTTCCTAAATGCTAACAAGCTTTTAAGAAGGGTTCCTTGAATAACATATTAAATCAACATTAAAAACTGATAAATGGGGGCTGGCCCCATGGCCGAGTGGTTAAGTTCGAATCCTGGGAGCCGACGTGGCACTGCTCCTCAAGCCACGCTGAGGCGACATCCCACATGCCACAACTAGAAGGACCCACAACTAAAAATATGCAACTATGTACTGGGGGGCTTTGGGGAGAAAAAGGAAAAATAAAATCTTTAAAAAACAACTGATAAACACAAAACTAAAGAATATGAGAACTAAATGCAATGTGGGACCTTGGACTGGATCATGGACCAGAAAAAACGTTAATAGTGCTAAATTTTATAAAGTGTAAAAGGGGTCTGTAGATTAGTTAACAGTATCATATCAATATTAATTTCCTGGTTTTGAGAATAAGGGGAACTATTTTTGCAGTTTTTCTTAAGTCTAAAATTATTTAAAAATAAAAAGTTAAAACAAAAAATCTCAACGTGCCAAGAGAACTCAAGATCCCCAGCCTTCTATGCAACAAATAATCACTGTCTTTAATTTACACTTTATAAACTAAGAGAAGGATGGGTAGACAAGTATAGAAAAGATGAAAGATACACAAAATATACCCACAAATTAACAGTGACAAAATCAGTGGAACATCACATGGAGCAATATCTTCTGGGAGATGGATGTTACTGCAACTAAATATTTGCTTACACTTTGAATAGTTACCATTTATTAATTTTAACGTGAAAACAAATTTCAGATCTTACTGATGAAGAAGTGAGACACAACGTGTACAATCAAGGTGATTTTCTAAACATAACTCTAATCCATTCAGTCATTCTTTACTAGAAAATTTGTGTCAGAAAAGCTTGATGTTCCCAGTCTGCAAATGGATGCATTCATGTTTACAAAATTTCCTTAAAGATCAATTTTTTTGAGAAGGAAAAACCCCACAATTTTACAATTGTCTTGCAACATGAAAAGAAAATAACACACAAAAATAAGTACCTTCAGCACAAGCTGCAAAAGAAAATATAAAACAGACAACTCTTCAAAATCATATCAAAACCTGCACTTCAAAGCACACCATTAAGCAAGTAGAAAGATAACAGAATAGCAGAAAATACTTGCAAATCATATATATGAAAACAGCCTAGTATTTAGAATATATAAAAAACTCTAACAATTCAACAATGAAGACAATCCAATTAAAAAATGGGCAAAGGATGTGAATGGACATTTCTCCAAAGATACATGAAGGCCAAGAAGCACATAAAAAGTTTCTCAATATCAATAGCCATCAGGGAAATGTAATCAAAACCACGAAATACCATTTGACACCAACTAGAATGGTTATAATAAAAAAAAGACGTAACAACAAGTGTTGTCGAAGACATAGAAACCAGAACCTTTATACACTGCTGGTGGAAATACAAAATGGTATAGCCAGGGGCCAACCCAGTGGCACAGTGGTTAAGTTCACGCGCTCCACTTCAGCAGCCCAGGGTTCGCAGGTTCGGGTCCCAGGTGCAGACCTAGCACTGCTTGTCAAGCCACGCTGTGGTAGCATCCCACATAAAACACAGGAAGATTCGCACAGATGTTAGCTCAGAGCCAATCTTCCTCACCACACACACAAAAATAAAATAAAATGGTACAGCCATTTTTAGAAACAATCTGGCAGTTTCTTAAAATATGACCAAAAATTTGACTCTTAGGTATGTATTACCTACCTAAGAAAAAAGTATGTCCACATAAAAACATATACATAAAGGTTTGTAGCTCCACTGTTCATAATAGTCAAAAAGTGGAAACAATGCGAAAGTCCATCAAGTGATGAATGGATAAATAAAATGTGGTAGATAAATAGAATGGAATGTTATTTGGCAACAAAATGGAACGAAGTACTCACATGTGCCACAACATGGACAAGTTACTTTGAAAATATTATGCTAAGTGAAAGAAGGCATTGATAAAGGAGCATGTGTTATATCATTCCACTTATATAAAATGTCCAGAATATGCAAATCCATAGAGGAGACAAAAAGCAGATCAGGGGTACCCTAGGGCTGGGAGGTTTGGGGAAAAATGGGGAGTGATTGCTAATAGGGTTTCTTTTTGGGGTGATGAAAAAGTATTGGAATTAGAGGTGGTGGCTGCACAACTCTGTGAATATAAGAAAAACCACCCAAGTGCACACTTTAAATAGGCAAACTGTATGGCAAATGAACTGTATCTCAGTAAAGCTGTTATTAAAATAAACTACTTGCGCACACACACACACACAAGAAGAAATACCTTCAGAAGTATTTCGGCTAAAGAGCCAATCATATGCAGGGCTCCATCTTTTTTTCGAGGATCGGCATTTGGTTCAGTAAGAATCTGGTAGCAGAATCCCATAGTCTTTTGTAGTACCTAGATTAAAAGAGAAAAGTAACACTTTACTGCATATCCCAACAATCATTAAAAAATATTAATGACAAAATGACTTACATGGCTAACATTAAAAACTGAAGGTATATCTGAACAAATTTTAAACATTAAAGCAAACGTTACCTACACATAAATAACCTACCTCTTTCCTCTTACTACAGGCTGTAAACAAAAGTGTCTGGGCAGCAGTGGTAGGAGAAATGAAATCTTCAAACACATCTAGAAAGTAAATTTAAAATTAATACAGAAAACAGTAATTCCAGTTTCTTCAACAAACATTTTCACCTAATGTACAAACAATGATGCTCTGTAAAAAAAAAAAAAAGATCTTAAAATTTTGCTAAATCTTCACTCAAGGTGAGTATGAAAATGAACACAGATCCCCATAAAATTTTGTAAAAGACATTCCTAAATGTCTTTTCTGTTCAAATTAAATGTTAATCCATCACTTTCTCCTAATGATTATTTTCTTTCATAGAAAACACTACTACTGTGAGAATTTTCACAATAGGTTCATAAAAGTACAAACTACTAAAAGTACTTAAGATTTTGGTAGGAAGGAGGACTAATACTCAACATTAGCCAAATTAATATTCTTTAGTTCCACGCAGATACTCCACGTGACTCCAAATTCCAGTAGGTGTCTTCTCAATTCCCACACATATGATGACTGATGGGATCCAAAAGTGTAGTTTAGATACTTAAGTGTTAAGGTGTAATCTTGAATTTCTAAGTTTTGGCATGTGCCAGAAGCACACCCAATAATCATAATAACACTATTGTTATTTGTGTCTGCTAAAAATGAGATAATCGTTATCAAATGCTGTAACTAATGAATAGCCCCCCAAAAGTCTAAACAATGGATAAATTACATTAAAACAACAAAGATTTCTCAATACCAAAGGTGAGGTCTTAAAACCCTCTAGGTTTACTATATACAACCTTCATTATGGACTCATTTTGTTTCTAAAAAAGTGAAAATTCCTCACCAAACTTCATGCGTATATATTCATAAGGGTCTTCCTGCCAAAGTTCCTCATCAGCATCTGTATAGCACATCAATGGAAAAATAACATCTTGGATAATGCCCTGTAATTTAAAAGTTAAGAAAGTAACAATCATAAGTCAGCCTTCAAATTTAAACCTTCAAATTTCTTTTAAGTGCTAAAACAAAAGTAACCCCATAATATGTATTTTAAAGCTTAATATCAAACTTTAGTAATGCATTTAATGCATTCTCAGATCAACTATTAGTGTACATATTCTTACCAAGTAATTATAAAACAAGACATACGTGTACATAGGTAGCAATTAAGTATTCTGAGAAAGTACAGTATGAGATTTTAGTCCATCAAGTCCCATAGTTCTAAATAAAGCAAGTAAATTACTCATAGAAATAGTATATAAACCAATTATCCTCAAACCTAATCTGGTGAAACAGTCCTTTGCTTATTCCAAATTACATGACTAAAATGTTAACTAATCATAACCCAACAGTAAGAACTTAAAGCCAAGTTTTAAGATAACAGTTTTTGATTAAAAGATAATCTGAATATTCACAGAACACCTTCTGTAAAGTTTATACCAAGGTGTGACATCTCATTTTTCTATTATACTCTCAAAACAATTAGCAGAACTAGACTAAGTAACACAAGTCAACAAAAAATGGATTTTTTCAACCTTTATGGTAATTAATGTTATTTCCATTATATTTTCTAGAAAAACATTTCAGATAGAAAATTATTACTTGTATATGAGGCTTCAGATTCTTCCAGGTGAGGGCATGAGAAACTCCTTGATTAATATAATTTAATGTCTGTTGTAAAACTCGAGGAGCCATATACTGCTTTTCCTTGTACTGATACAACACCTTCAATAAAACCTTTGAAAAAAATTTTTGATCAAAAACCAAAGTTTAAATAGAAATTTTAACCACTCATAAGCCAGCAAAAACATCACTCATCATTATAAAATAACAACCCATATTCTTTTAAAAAGAAAATAATTTTTAAAATTATGTATTGGCGAACCCTTTTATTCCCAAGCCACTTAAGTAAACAAACTGAAGTAATACTGTGTCAAAGGACTAGTTTCTGATTAAGTATAAAAAGAAGAGGAAAACATACACCACTTACTGAATATACAACAATATTCTGAGACAGCCCTATTTTGTTAAAGTCACCTTCTAGGAAAATCTTACCCAAACCATTCACCTACCTATTTAATGTCTGCCAAGAGTTCAAATTCTACTTGCTATTCCAGAACAGCGATTGTCAAATGTGGTCGACAGACCTCTCAAGAGGGTCTGCCAGGTCAAAGCTATTTTCATAATAATGCTAAGATGTTATTTGCCCTTTTTACTGTGTTGACGCTTGTACAATGTTACAAAAGAAATGGTGGTAAAACTTCTGGTGAATTCTCAAGATCCTAGACCCACCACCTTAGATCCACTTGAAAACTTTTCAATACTTAAAGTATTTCTTATGAGCTCAGTGGTGATATTAACAAAAGTGATTTTTAAAAATTGCATAATGAAATATATTAACATTTGGAAAATCTGCATCAACTCAATGAGTCAACATTTCCCAAATGACCAGTGCAGGATGTTACAAAATCATATATGGATAAAAGACCCATTTAATGTGCAATGTAGACCAATGGGTGTTAATGTGACAGACTATGAAATGTTCGTTATTACAGTTTCAAACTTGACACTGCAATTAACCTTTAAGAAACTACCATTGTCAAATTTTGGTGTGATATCAAAGAAGGTCTATTAAAACAGTCTTTCCTTTTCCCCCTTCTTATCTCTGAGGCCAAACTGTTTTTATTTACATCCACCAAAACAAATTAAAACAGACTGAATACAGAGGTAAATGAGTATACAGCTGCCTATTATTAAGCCAGACATTAAAGATAGTAAAAATGTTATAACTGCCATCTCCTCTTACTAAAAAATTTTCACTTTGGAAAATAGTTACTTCTAACAAAAAACATGCATTCTATGTTTATACATAATAGGTTTGATATTATTTTTAAATTAATACTGTTAAATTTTGTTTTAATTTCTAATATAGTAAATATCACTAGGTTAACCCACATAAATGGAAGCTTGTTGGGGTTCTCAATAATTTAAGAATGTAAGGAGGTCCTGGGACCAAAAATGTTTGAGAACTGCTTACAGAGTTCAAAATGTTAAAAATTGCTTCATGCAGTCGTTGGGTACTGAAAAAACTAGAAATAAGCAAGACAGAAATTAACCTTATAATACCATATTTCTACTTAGAAAAATTATCTTAAGACTTACTTGCTGGACACCAACAGCAAAGGCCTTCAGAAATACTTCGGCAAATTCGTTATACTCCTTGGATACATTGCCAGGGCTTCCGTATCTAAAAGAACATTAAAATGTCCATCGTTTCTTAATGCCCTATAATAGCACTTATAAACCCAAAACCTTGAAGAAAAGAAACTTAAATCATCATGTATCGAGAGGGGCTTACCTTTCAAAAAGCCTTGCTAAGATATGTAAAGCCCACTTCTTACATTTCCACCACGGTAACTCAGGTCTATCATCTTCTTCAACTTGAAGTGTTTCCTTTAAAGAGACATTTATTTAATGATAGTAAGAGATGATATAATCTAAGAGAAACAGCATGAGGTGAGAACAGATGCACAAAAACATGAATGCTCCTCCAGTGTTGGCCTTTCATAATAAAAGGCTAGATTCGGAAAAGTACTAACCCTCATTAAATATAAAAGGCATTTTCACTACTTCACTACTTGATCACAAGGGATATGCTTTTTAAAATTCTTATAAAAGACCCACACATTTTAGTCAAGGCCACGGCAAGTAGCTTAATCAAAACTAGTATAATTCAAATCAAAGGGGCATGAGAAACTCCATTTCAGAAATCTAGTTTCAGCAATATTAGTATAAATACACAAAGATATATGTATGAGAATATTCACTTACAAAACTATTTGGAATAGTGAAAAACTGCCAAGAACCCAACCACTCATTAATGGTTAATTATGGAACACCATAAAAGACTACTACACAACCATTAAAAAGAATGGATTGGATGATTATATATTGACCTAAGACGTGCATGACATGTTTTAAAGTTACAATTGGGAAGTGAAACTGTGGAGCAACTTAAACTCCCATACGTTGCCAGTGAGAGCAATGGTACTACTACTTTGGAAATCCTTTTACAAGTTACTTAACAAAGCTAAACATACACCTACCCTATGACCCAATTCCATTCTTTGGTATTTACTCAAGAAAAATGAAAATATGTGATCACAAAAAGACTCATGTAAGAACAGTTGTAGCAGCTTTATCTGTACTGCTAAAATCCTGAAACTACCCAGCTGTCCATTAACTTGAGAATGGATAAATAAACTATAGTATATCCATGAAAAGGGATACTTCTTGGCAGTAAAATGGAACTACCACTACACAACGTGAATACATCTCATAAATATATTAAGGAAAAGAAGCTAGATACAAAAAGTTACTCTTATATTAAGTTCTAGAATAGGCAAAACTGACCTATGGTGCTAGAAATGAGAATGGTGATGGTAGGGATGATTAGAACCAGCCGCAAGCAAACATTCGAGGTGATAGTTACATAGGTGCATGTAACTGTCATAACTCATTGAACTGTTTACTTATAAGATGTGCATGTTTATGATAAATTATACCAAAAAGGTACAGAAAACATATATAAAACTTTTGAAGTTACACTTTGTACCTATTAAATGTGTACAGAAAAATACACACCAAACTAATTTCCTATGGAGTAGGAGAAATGTCCCATTTATTTCTTTTGCATTGTTTTTTTAAAATAAAAATTTGAGCAATAAACTACAAAACAGGAGGTTGGCCTCACTTATTCCACCAATAAAATTATGTTGGATAAATTACGTAACCCTTCCATGACTCTGTTTAAAATAAATTCAGAGGGATTTTGAGGATTAAGTAAGTACAGTATGTAAAAGCACTTAAAACACACTAGGTATTCAGGATTTGTAAATTTCCCTACCTCTCTAGAAAACTATAAAGAAAAATTGCAATTATTTTAAAAACTGTGATTAAATGTAAAAAAAAATAACATAGTTGGACAATTCTGTATATATTAAAAATCACTGAATTTTACACTTTGAAAGGGGGAATTTTTATTGTATGTGAGTTATAGCTCTATAAAGTTATTTAGAAAAACAAGTAATATAACTAAGTACAAAGTTCGACCAACTTGCTAGTCAAACTCTTCTCCTGTTATGGGTGTCTGACAAATTATTAGAATATCTAACAAGGGGCTCAGGCTCTTTTTGGGGTTTTTTTTTTTTTTGACATAACTGATACAGTCATGCATCGCTTAACAACAGGGTACGTTCTGAGAGATGTATCTTTAGGCAATTTCATCATTGTGCAAACATTATAGAGTATACTTACACAAACATACACATATAGTAGTAGGTATAGCCTACTACATACCACACTATATCATGCTAATCTTTTCTTTCTGGTTAGGAAGACTGGCCCTGAGCTAACATCTGTGCCAATCTTCCTCTATTTTGTATGTGGAACACTGCCACGGCATGGCTTGATAAGCAGTATGTAGGTTCACGCCTGGGATCCAAACCCACGAACCCCAGGCCACAGAAGCAGAGCCCCTGAACTTAACCACTACACCAGGCCGGCCCCGATATGGTACTAATCTTAGGGGACCACTATCACATATGCAGTCTTTCATTATGGGGCTCATGACTGTATAACATTGTATTCGTTTAAGGTATACAATACAATGATCTGATATATGTATATACTGTGAAATGATTACCATAGTAAGTTTAGGAAGGTGGGTCAAAAGGTACAAACTTCCAGTTATAAATAAGTTCTGGGAATGTACTGTACAGGATGGTGACTATTTAACAATACTGTAATGTATATTCAAAGGTTGATAAGAGAGTACATCTTCAAAGTTCTCATCACAAGAAAAAAAAATTTGTAACTATGTGAGGTGATGTATGTATGAGCTCTGAATTAAAAACTGAGAAGAAAGAGATCAATTAGGATGAAATAAACAGAGATGTATACAAGCACTTAAACAATAATACATGAAATAACCCTGCACAATTTTTTACTTAGTATATGAACATATGTAAACAAATGAAATGGTCTCTCTTTACCCTAGAAAAATTTACATCATGAATTATATAAGTTAATAAAAAATGTGACAGGAAATATCAGTTAAAATTCTCAAAAGATAATTAAATGTTTGTGTTTAGTAACAGAAGAGAACACATAAAGACTTACATTAGGTACATCCCTGTTCACAACAGTTTTTAAAATTTCTATCCATTCTGTCAGGTTCTGTTGGTTTATCAGCTCCAGTGGTAGTGTATACTAAATTAAAAATCAAGAATCAATATTTTAAAATCCTTACAAAAGAAAATCCCACTTCCTTTTACTCTTCACAAAACCTACAAAAAGTATTTCATTCAATCCACATGCCTGTTTTAATACATAGGCAAATTTCTTACCTGGCTGATTTGGTTAGTTATCCACAATGGAGAATTGTGGCAATTACAGTGGGCATCCTTATCTTTTTCTCAAATTACTAGGAATATATCTTATTTTCACCATAGAGTGTGATTTTTATTGTGGATTTCTAATGAACATCTTTCATCAAGTTAAGGAAATTTCTATTTCAGGATTCTTAGAGTTGTGCTTTTTTTTTTTTCTAAGCAGGAATGGTTATTAAATTTTATCCAATGCTTTATCTGGCATCCTTAAAGATGGCTACAGGTCTCTCTTTTCATGTAATATAAGAGTTAATGAGAAAAAGTGACTTCTCACTGTTGACCCATTATTGCATTCCTGGGATAAATCCTATCTCTTACTAGGTTCATACAATCAATACCCTATTTAGGATTTTAGGACATCTATTTTCACAAGTGAGACAGGGCTATATTTTGATATCAGGGTATGCTAGTCTCAAAAAACTAGTTGGGGAAATAAATATTTTATCCTATGCCTTAGAACAATTTATAAAAAGAACTTATTTTTAATCTAATAGTTGTGATCCTACCAGTTAGGTAAAAAAAAATGAAAACAGTACAGATATTGTCTAGGCAAATCACTTATTAAAGTGCCCTTAGGTTAAGACTGGGAGACACTAGATTGTCTTTAAAGATCTGGCAAAGACATACAAAATCCAACCAAACAACAGAATGAGTCAGCTATAACCTTAGTGGAGGTAAAGTCACAGGTCTATTTAAATTACCCTTTTTTTTTGAGGAAGATTAGCCCTGAGCTAACATCTGCTGCCAATCCTCCTCTTTTTGTTGAGGAAAACTGGCCCTGAGCTAACATCTGTGCCCATCTTCCTCTACTTTATATGTGGGATGCCTGCCACAGCATGGCTTGCCAAACGGTGCTGTGTCCGCACCCAGGATCCGAACCAGTGAACCCCAGGCCGCCAAAGTGGAACGTGTGAACTTAACCACTGTACCACCGGGCGGGCCCTGACAATATCATTTCTTCTGTGGGTATTTTATCTCAGGAACATTTAGAACAATAAACAAAAGTGAAGAAGTCCATTACTGTATGCCAGTCAAGCCCACAGTATTAGTATTTTTGTGTTAGGCTTAGGAATAGGTTTTGTAATTATTGGGACAATCTATGTATATTTGGCATATCAGAGTAGGTGTTAGATGAAAACTGTAATCAAGTAACTGATTTTCAGACTTGTGAATTCTTAAGGTGAAAAGTATAAGAGAACTTAAGACTGACCATTTATAATTAAAGTTGTTCATGTATTTGGAGAAGTGTGCTTAGACTTTTAATGTACTTATAATTTGGGCAATTTATATTTGACTATCAAATCATTCACTTAATCTAGATTTTCAAATGAAATTATTATTCTGAGGCTGAAATTCTTTTTTAATGTGGCAAATGATAGACTGCCTTTTTATATATATAAACTGCTTTATAAAAATTACCTGAACAAGAGCATAGAAGATCTTGAAAATTTGTTTCTGAATGAGGACAGATTGATCAGACTGATCAGAAAGAAGCTGGATAAAACGGTCCTTTAGAACTGGCAGGAAATGCTGCATTGCTGCTACCAAGGGATTCCGTTCTTCTGGTTTCTTGTACCTTTGGGTAGGAATACAAACTAATTCTGTAAGAGTTTATTTCACAACTTTATATAAATATATACACATATATACATATGTATATATATGATATAAATTTAAACTACTTGTTTGTTCACACATATAAGCAAATACCTCCTAAGCAAATTTAGATTCTTATAAAAAGAAAAACCTACTATGAAACCAAACTACAAGCAAAAGCAACTGAAGAAAAACCTCAAATAATAACAGGATATCTAAAATTTACTGAGCATTTATTATGAGGTCAATAATCTTTAAGGCCCCATTAGTATCCTCACTTCTACAGTTGAGGAAACTGAGACACAGAGAAGTTGAGTATCTTTCCCAGCAGACACATATAGGTAAGAACTTCAGCAGTAGAGATCCAGGGTCTGCCCTCAATCACTTCACTATGCTGTCTCTAATTGTGAATATGTTACAACTGAGAAGCTACAATGATTTGACTTTTAAATATTAGCAGCTGATTGATATAACATCGATTATATATCATCATCCTTAAGTAATGCACATAACAAGAGCATTAAGACAGAAGTGGCATCTATAAAGCAGAAAATATTCTATTTCTAAAAGCACTATAAACCAGAAGTTCTTTTCTAACTCATTTGGGAACAAAACCCAACCTCAACAGGCTATTTATGATCTTAATTTATCCCATTTGGAATGAATATTCACATATTTTATAGCAGATATAATAATGTGTTTGACTACTGGGTGCTGGTACAGATTTCAATAGGACTGCTACATAACATGTATTATGTGAACCTTGTTACCTTCCTAAAATCTGAAAAACTATGAATTCTGCATCACATTTTGCTCCAAGAATGGGGTAAAATTGCTGACCTACTTGAGACATTTCCAAATATAGATGACTTAGCATTTTAACAGTATTGTTAAAAGGTCTGGTGGTTTATTTTTAAAAAAATTAAATAATCGAATTTATAGTTTAGAACTATGCGAAAGAAACTCCAGCTTCCACTATTAGAGTCAATAGGCAGAATAGCTTTGGAAAATACAGACTATAGTGGTTAAGAGGTCATTATTCTAAAAGGCACAGCTTATTGTTGTAGATTAGTTGAGATTATCTAAACTGCTTTAAATTGGTTTTCCCTACCAGACTTATTTTATCTACTGGTACCTTTTTGAAGGGGAAAAATGTATTTAGTTGAATATATGAGCACATTTTTAACAGGTAAAGGTAAACTCTTAAAAGGCTAGATTCTTTTTTCCTCCTGGGTGAAATGAGAACCAAAGTAAATTGCCAAGAATAAAAAAATACCACGAAAAATGTCCACACTAATAATAATTGAAACTATTAAACAATTAACTAATTATTTTAAATATTATTTTAATGTGCTGATAAATTACACCTAGCATACATTTTTAAAGGTTATCTGTATGTTTGAGTCAATAAAAATAATTTATAAAAGGAAGCCATTTTTACTCTCCAATTTGATTATACAAATGATGATAATTACAATAACATTCTCTTTTTACAATAATGCTGAGAACTATCTTATGCACCTCTCTCCATTTATCCAACAAATTAAGAGAGTTTGAATACCCATTCCATGTTAGATATTCTTCTCTACCTCCCTCTCTACATTGAATAGTAGACTGCAAGCAGCGTAACACTAGCTGCTAATCTAAGCTAATGAGTATAAAAGTAATTTACGGTAGGAAAGAAATTACTATCCCATAAGACCTGAAAGTTCCTGAAAGCGTGAACATGTGACACTAATAAAAGCCTACTACCACAAGTTAGTGTGTCAAGCTGGTGAGCCAGGCTCATAGGAAATCCTTAAATACCAGCCCGCTGCTTTTCTGTTTAAAAAAAAAAAAGAAGGGGGGACAGCCGGGTGTGGTTAAGTTCACACACTCTGCTTTGGCGGCAAAAAGAGGACGATTGGCAACAGATGTTTTCTCAGGGCCAATCTTCCTCACCAACAAAAACCAAAACCAAACAAACAAAAACTTCAATGGTTCATCAGTATCTAAAAGATCACATCCAAATTCTCCATCATGGCATTCAAAACCCTCTTTAACATGGTCCCAATTTACCAGTCCAGAATTATCCCCAACCTCTCAAGCGAAATCATCCACACCATTTAGTGGTCTCCTTACTACCCACTAAAGACAGTGTCTCATTTCCATCTCTGTACCTTTCTTTTTGTTCATACTACTCCGGTGTGACAAGCCTTCCTCTTCAAATGCTCCTTCTGTGCTCCTTCAACTGACAATCATTTCCTGAGGATCTATGCTCCTGAGGGCCACAACTTCCAATTTCTCCATGAATTTTCTTAGCACTGCTTCAGTCCACACAGATCCCTTGTGAACACCTTGTGCTCCACAATTGAACACTGGCTGAAAATGAACTGGAATTCCAATACTGTAGCAGCCTCCTATGTCTCCCATTTAAAAAAATCCCTGTCACGTTCTCTCCTGCTAAGATTATAGGACAGGAGAGACTTGAACCTCCTTAATGACAATGACAGCTTAACATTGTTATTCTCTCTCATTTAGTCACTCACTTACCAGAACTACAACAACTGGCACTCTGACAGAGGTTGGAGCAACAGCTGGAACATTCCTTAGCAGGAAGATGGGTAGCTGGTGGGAACACAAGAAAACACCAGTACCAATGCTGTAAATGGTATATTTCTCTCCTGCTCAGAACAAAAGCAGCAGTTCATCAGCTACTTTGAGTTGGGACCCAAAAAGAATATCGGAGGCTAACTACCAGCCCCACAATTACAGGGCTCACAATGGCATCTGTGTAGCTGTTAGGACTGGAAATAAAGCCACCATCATGGTGTTAGGTGTTCCTCACGCCTTCCTCAGTTTTCTGATATCAAAACTTTCAAGTGCCTACCAATTTTGTTACTTTCACCACACACTTAAGAGAATATCCCTTCAACATCTGGCTTACTACTTTTAGTGCTATACCTCAACTTGCAAGGTTAGATTTTTTTTTTTCTGATCCCTAAACCCAGATCGAAAAATGATCCCTCTGCCTAAAATCTTTTTTACTGATACTAATTACTTACATGAACTATAATTTGCTAAAATATGCACTCAAACAGGTGACTGTGAATCCCTCAAAACACAATGATTAAAAATGATCATATGAAATTCCAATTAAAGAATCAGAGGTAGGTTCTTGAAACTTAACAAGAACCCAAATTAAGATAAAAATTCACACAAAGCCAAAAGTAATAAAGAGCTCTAATATTCAATGTACTCTGATCCCCTTCACATTAAAAAAAAAACAAACTTATCTTTAGCCCTTTTATCAGCACATGCTGAGGAGCCCATATTGAGGAATTAGATATAACTCAGTTTTTGAATAGGAAAACAGATAATGATTAAGAAAGAAGGGGACAAGGAGTTACTTAGTTGAATAAACCGAAGAGCTTGTAGAATTAAAATAAGAATGCTATTTCAAAAAAAAAACCAATTAAAATCTACATAGAATTAGCTAATTTTAATATATATACCAAATGTAATTTTAGACGTTCAAATAAATTAGCTTGAATTTTCTGAACTTTTCCTACTTCTCAAAACTCTAGAGGAATTGAGAGACACTTACTCATAATTTTTCACAAGCTGATAAAGGCAAAGAAGAATTCCTAGCCAACAAGCACTGTTATCAGACTGAAGATAAAAGCCAATTTTGTCCACAATAGCAGTCCAGCGGCTTGGATAATCATGTTTGATGATATGATGAATGCAAGTAGTAAGTTGTACCCTGAAAGTAAAAAATAAACAATGAGGAGGAAGAAATGCTACCTAGATAAAATTTTGCTAACTCATAAAAACAAAATGGTTATTTAGACAAAATAATTCACTGAGCAAAAACTATTTGTTCCTACTGATTTAAAAGAAATCCAACAAATGTTTCAAATGCAGGTGATTTTATTTTTCTTACTTTTCACCTCTATCATCAACTGACAAGTTTCATTTAGAACATCAACTATTCTCATTAAAAATGATCTGCAAAATCATATAAAGAGTTTTCAAATATCAAAAGACTATACAACATAAAGTATATGACAGCATTCTATAGTTTTCTTTACCCCCTTTCATCTGATCACAGTATGTTTCCCAAGTTTTACATGAAGTTTAAAAGTTTTTGGTTTTATAAATAAAAAATTCAATTGCAGTAAGAATAAAACAAAAAGGAATTCTCCTGTAACAGCATGTGTTAAGTTTTCTGCTACAAAAATGACAGGTTTGAATGTTCTGAAAAGACCTCCTTTATCCCCTCAACCCTGCAAAAACCTCTGCAAATTATATACTGCAACAATGGGTAAGTTTAAAATATACCTTTTATATTATAAAATATATAAAGTATAAAATATACCTGATAAGTTCAGGAGAGTGGATAATGGCTTCTACAATATTTTCTCGAATACAATGTCGATCTTCTTCAGGAATAGTATAAGGGGATATATCCCCTGGTGCTGTTTCCCGATCGGGCCAATACTGTGTTATCATATTTTTCAAATAGATAACACCTAAAATATAGATCAGTTTGACAAAAGAGTATTTACTGTGATAGCACTGTGAATATCCCTCATAAGTGTCCACACCTCAATTTATTTCTTTCAGAGCAACCATTGTTATTAGTAAAGCTATCCTTTTAAAAACAAAATACTGTATTCTATTACTTTAAAAGTTGATAATCAAAACACAAGTTTAATACTCAACTACAGTAATCACCCACGAAGTTATTAAACATATAGCCTAAGAACTCTGCAAATAAACACACTACAAACAAAACTGTTAAGACTTTTTTATGTCACATTTATTCATAACACTTTTCATCTTGTTTTCTGTAGGAAAGCTATTTAGATTAATTTTACCAAATCAGTTTTCTGAATGAAGCCTCTAAGACAAAACCATGTAGATATACCAATATTTTGAAGACTAAGAGAGAACACAAGAAGTACTATGCCACATTTTCAGAGACTTTGATACTGAGGGAATTGCTCAATATCTTGTTGAAACCAGAACTAAGATATAGTACTTTTTAAATGGTTAAAATGCAACTGTAAAAGCAAACAGCAGTAAGGAAAAACTGCATAAACACATAAGTTTGTAGGTTAGAATCATCCATCAGGCAGGGAAGCAGGGAATACATAGAATCTTTTAATAAACCCCATCAATTTCTCTTTCCAGCTTCTCTTTTAATTCAATGAAACATCACATTCCTTTAAACTCTGCCACCAAATTTCAAGGCACTTTCTATTTGTTGTAAACATATGAGGGCAAACCAATTTTCAAAGAAGAAAATCACTGAGGGGCCATCCCAAGATACTTCGGCTATTCAACTGTGCATCTTTTAAACAATATGTTTACATATACTCAAGAAAATAATTCAGGAAACTTGCCTGCCTGTCTCACAGGTAAATCCAGTTGTTCCGACATAGTAATCTGAAGCAGTGTTGAAACAAAATTCAGAGACTTGTGTGCCTACAAACAAAAAAACACATCTTAAATTTCTGCAAATATTCTCAGTACTCTATTCCACTACTTGGCTAGGACAAAAAGCTCTCCACAAGCTGGTCCCAGCCTTATTTCCTATCACTCATCTATAATGAACTCAAAAAAATTTTATAACCCAACTCCTAAAACACTTTGGATGTTTGCATTTATCTGCATACCACTGCACTTTCCATTCATCCCAACTCGCATTCTTATCCTACACTGGTGGTAGCAGCTCAGAAACAATATCCTCTGCGATACCTATTTCCCCAACTCAACATTTCTCCAGGGAGATGCTCTATTAAGTGGCTACGCACAAACTAAATCAATTAAAATTATACCAGCCTTGGGAGTGGTTTCCAAGGTGCTAATAACATTTTATTTCTTAATATGGCTGTTTTATATAAGTGGGTTCAGTTTGTGAAAATTAATCAACTGTACCCTTATGATCACTTTTCTGTATGCATGTTATATTTCAATAGAAAATTAAAAATCAATAGCTTTGAACATACAATAAAAGTAGGATACAAATATGATAATTTAACAAATATATTTATATGACGATGTAATACAATATATACAGAAAACAATGAAATACACTAAAAATGCTAACATAGTTATCTCTGGGGTTATGAGATTATAGAGGAGCTGATCTTTATACATTTTCTTTTCTTTTTTTTTTTTAGTGGGGGGAAGATTAGCCCTGAGCTAATATCCACGACCAATCCTCCTCCTTTTTTGCTGAGGAAGATTAGTCCTGAGCTAACATCCGTATGTGGGACATCTGCCACAGCATGGTTTGATAAGCAGTGCATAGGTCCAGGCCTGGGATCCGAACCTGCAAACCCCGGGCCACCGAGGCGGAGCATGCAAACTTAACCGCTATGCCACCAGGCTGGCCCCTATACATTTTCTGTTTTTCAAATTTTATACTATGGACCTGGATCACTAACATTAACAGTACAAAAAAGTTAATGATTCCTAAATTTGTCATATTTGCTTCTGATTCTTTTAAAAGAACTGAACATTCCAGTTAGATCCCTTCTTGTATGTTTTGTTTCATTCCCTCTCCCTCGATAAAACCATCACCTACCTATAAGGTCATCCCCTCCTTCCAGCACAAGTTTTAGTATTTTTCTGCACATGTTCAATGAACAATAGTGATTTTATTTTAGTTTCCTCTTTACAGACTGTTTTCCCCAAATATTCTACAAACACATTCTTAGAAACAGACAAATTTCCTTTTGGATACTAAAAAAAAATCTCTTCCATATTAGAACCTAGAGTTTATTATTTTACTTTATTATTGATACTTTATTCAGTCACTCCAAAATTTATTTATTTAGGTGTTCCTGGTGCAAGATACTATGCCAAGAAGTGGCAACACAGGGGTGAATGAAACAATGAGGCTCCATGACCTCGTGGAAACTTAAGAGTTTAGTGAAGGAGAACAAGCTAATCAAACAGGTAATTGCAATAAAATATAATGGAGGTAGAGGACACCATGGAAGAATCAAAAGGAGAATCCCCTAACCCAGAAGTAAAGCTTAAATTTAAGACCTGAACAGGAGTAGTTAGGTGGATGAAGGGGAGGTATTAGCCCTTTCCAGTACTCTAAATAGATCTGAACACAGTTAACCACTACTACTTTCTTGAAACACCCTTCTGTCTATGCAATTCATACCCACTCACGCTGGTCCCTTCTTGGGCTCCTTGCTGGTTTCTCATCCTATATAATCTATAAATGCTAGAACCTGGTGCCAAGACTCAGTCATAGGCCATCTTTTCTGCTCCCCATGTCTTGATTTCATCCAACCCCTGTCTTTAAATACTACATATATATCAAATATGTTATTTTCAATCCAGATCACTCTAACAGACCTATTTAACATCCCTACCTTCATTATCTCAGACTTCTGAGACTTACTATGTTCAAAGCATCTTTTCAGCTAAAAGTTGTGACTCTACACTTCCTTGTACCACCTCCCCCAATATTTCTCATCATTATCCTCAGTTATTCATGTCTGAAACCTGGATGTCATCTTTAACACTTCTCTTTTTCATTCCAGTTCAGTACATCAGGCCTTGTTAATTTGATATCCAAAAATGCTTGTATAATTAATATATCCACTTTCTCCATTCCCATTAACACCAAGCTAGTCCAAGTGACGATCATCTCTCTTAATGGAACTATTTGCCCAGGCAACCATTCTCCATTTAGCAGCCAATGATCTTTAAAATTGTAAACCAATCCCCTTCAAACAAACCTTTTAACAACTTTCTACTCTATTTTCCACAGCCTATAAGGCCCTGCATTATCTTGCCCCTGCCTATTTGTTCAGCTTTATTTAAAGAAACTTTCTCATCCCCTATTGCCCCACCTTACCAGCCTTCTTTAGGTTCTTTCAACAACAAACATATTACCCCATTTCAGAGTCTCTGTACATGCTGTGACTTTCTCACTATAACACTCTTCTCTCCAATGTTCCACCAGAGTTAACTGGTTCATAGCTTCACATTCTTTGAGTCTCAGCTTAAAGATTTCCTTAGAGAAGCTTTTCCTGACTGATCACTCAAGCTAAAGCAGGGTTCCCTATTACTCTCACAATCCCCAGGGGTTTTTTTTCTTTTTCTTTTTGAAGTATGTTTTTTTGGTGAGGAAGACTGGCCCTGAGCTAACATCTGTTGCCAATATTCCTCTTGTTTTTCCCCCTCCCCACAGCCCCAGTACATAGCTGTAGATCCTAGCTGCACGTCCTTTTAGTTATTCCATGTGGGACACTGCCACAGCACGGCCTGATGAACAGTGTGTATGTTCGTGCCCAGGATCTGAACTGGCAAACCCTGGGCCGCTGAAGCACAGCATGCGAACTTAACCAACCACTCGGCCTTGGGGCTGGCCTCTCCGGGGTTTTTTCTTTACAACACTTATTACACATTTGTAATTATTATATTTGTAGACTAGCTTTACATCTGAGAGTAAAGACTATACTGTTTGTATACCCAGTTCCTCATATGAAGCTTGGTATTTAAGATATTCAACATGGGCCAGCCCCACGGCCAAGCGGTTAAGTTCACGAGCTCCGCTTTGGTGGCCCAGGGTTTCACTGGTTCGGATCCTGGGTGCAGACATCGCACTGCTCATCGGGCCATGCTGAGGCAGTGTCCCACGTAGTACAGCCAGAGGCACTCACAACTAGAGTGCACAACTATGTACTGGGGGGCTTTGGGGAGAAGAATAAAAAAAAAAAGATTGGCAACAGTTGTTAGCTCAGGTGCCAGTCTTTAAAAAAAGAAAAAAAGATATTCAACAAATTTATTAAATGAATAACTGAATGAATAAAAAAAAGCCTTGGAAGCAGTTGAGATCAACTAGGAGCAGTGTAGAGTGAAAAAGCGTATTTATATTTAAGGGGTAGACAAATGAGTCCACAAAGGACACTACTATCCATACTACTATGGCACTTTGTAGGCCATTTATATTACAGTATATATCTTATCTCTTGCATCAAATGATGAATGCCTGGAATGGACTGCTGGAATCAGATAGTCCTGTTTATAAATACAGGTGATGCCACTTCCTACATTTTTAACTCGAGCAAGTTGATTCAGCAAATCTAGGACTTAATTACAAAATTAGTATAACAAAATCTACTTCACAGTATAGCTGTAAGGAATAAATAAAATATGGAAAATATTTTAGCAAATATCAAGACATAAATTTTATGTTGTTTATATATCCATACACAGTAGAGTCTCATCTTTCTCAGTATGTTCTAAAGTCAGTAAGGCATAAATTGAGTATCACCAAATTACTCTCTAGTTCCTTAAATCACTCATAAAATACAGCATATGTGGTCAGGTACATATAACACTCTTTTGAGGTCCCAATACTGCAGTTTTTCCTTCGGAGTTGAAAAAGTCTGCTTTCTATGATTGGAACCCCAAACGAAGTTGTTGGTTTATGTTTAGGAGTTATGTTAAAACAACAAAAACCACCACAACCACCACTGTTTTAGTTGGCTGGACACATACATAGCTACACGTGAGTTAAAAGTGAGCACATGCCACTCACTGTATCTTCCTACAGTACAACAGGAACTCGATAAATGTTACATTAACAAAGGAGCTTTATCAATTTCTAACTTCCTAAGGTTTAAATATAAAAAACAAAACCACAAGAGTACTTGAAGGAAACCAAGGTAAATATTTTTATTATCTTGGTGGAGGTAACCTAAGCATGACACCAAAAGCTGAAAGCCATAAAACAGCTTTAGTATCAAGTAGATAAAACGTAAAACTTCTACATGCTCCTCCCAACAGTATAAATAATGTTAAGGAAAAAAAAGAGAAAATATCTTATCACATTTGAGGAAGAGTGAATCACCCCCAAAATTAGCAAATATGTGCAGGCAAATTACCAAAGAATTAGTACAAGTGGACAAGTCAGTCCTACCCCAAAACAACACAGGCAATACACCAAAGTGCTGGTGAGGATGTGAAAAAAAGAAAGGAATTCATATAGCGCTGGCAGATGTATAAAACAGAACCAAGCAATTGGAAAACTGGCAGTTTCTGACATATACCTGCCTTATAACCTACCAACTTCACCCTTATATTATCCAAGAGAAATAAGTGCTTTATGTCCACAATAATACCTGCCCATTGACATGTCAATGTATAAACAAACTGTGCAATGTATAAACAGACAAACTGTGGTAACTTAAAAAAATTTAAACCAACCTACAGAATCAAGCAATAATACAAATCTCAAAAACATCCATAAGAACTCTGAGAAAAAGAAGCCAAACTACTTGGGTACATAACATGTGATTCTATTTATATGAAGTTCAAGGACAGACAACTCTAATCTATACTTAACAGAAGTTAGAATAATGGTAACCTAGAGGAGGAAAGGTATTGACTGAGAAGTTTCAAGGAAAAGTTCTAGGCCAAAAGAAATGATATATACCTATCTTGATCTGGATGGTAGCACCTAGGTAAAAATTGAGCTGTAAATAATTTTGAGCTTTCTGTTATATGTAAATTATCCCTCAATTAAAAAAAAATCAAGACTACTTTTACCTGAACATTCACAGCAGCATTATTCATAATAGCCTGAAGGTGGAAACCCACATGTCTGTCAACTGATGAATGGATAAGCAAAATGTGACACATCCAAACATATGACAGAATATTATTTGGTAATAAAAAGAGTGAAGTACGTGCTGCAACACGTATGAACCTTAAAAACACTATGCTATGTGAAAGAAGCACAACACAAATGACTACATATTGTATGCCTTCATTTATATGAAATGTCCAGAATAGGCAAATCTATATAGACAGAAAGTACCCTAGGATTGGGGTTGGGGGTGGGGGTGGGGTGGGGAGTGACAGCTAATGGATATGAGGTTTCTTTTGGGGGTGATGAAAATGTTCTAAAGTTTGTGGTAATGGTTGCATAACTCTGAATATACTAAAAACCACTGAATTGGATTCTTTAAGCCGCTGAATTCAATAAAGTTATTTTTAAAAAAGCAACAAAACTGAACTATGAAAATAAACACCTATCATTTTATTATTCTATTATTTTAAGTCACTTTGCCTTCAAAAACACACAAGTATAGGGGGCAGCCCCGTGGCATAGTCGTTGAGTTTGGCATGCTCCACTTTGGTGGCCCAGGGTTCACAGGTTCGGATCCTGGGCGTGGACTGACATCACTCGTCAGCCACGCTGTGGCGGCAACCCACATAAAATAGAGCAAGACTGGCAAAGAAGTCAGCTGAGGGCTGATCGTCCTCAAGCAAAAAAAGAGGAAGATAGGCAATGGATGCTAGCTCAAGGCAAATCTTGCTCAGCAAAACAAAACACACAAATATGAATATAAAAAGTACAACTGATGAAAAACATGTTACATTCAGACAGTTGAGCTAGACTAAGGGTAAAAAAGAAGAGAGATTTCTGTCAGCAGGAACAGCACAAGCAACTCAACCTGGAACATCTATCTACCTGCCCCATACACATTTCCACCCAGCTGAAATCCCAAATGCCTTGTATTTTCCCAAAGAAGGTAACAAATGGACTTAAAGTAAAACTAAGTATCAGACACCAGATTCTCAAGAAAACTGAGATAGAAAGCAGGTTAGCAATCGCCTAGGGCTGGGATAGGGAATTAACTGTAAACCAGAAGGTGGGATCTTATTGGGGTAATGGAAATGTTCCCAAACTGGATTGTGGTGATGGTTGTATAACTTGATAAATCTACTAAAAATCACTGATTTTCACTTAAAACAGGTCAATTTTATGGTACGTAAATTATACCTCAATAAAGTTTAAACATTAAAAAAAGAGAAACTGGGGGCCGGCCCTGTGGCATAGTGATAAAGTTTGCGCACTCTGCTTTGGTGGCCCAGGGTTTCGCTGGTTCGAATCCTGGGCGTGGACATGGCACTGCTCATCAAGCCATGCTGAGGTGGCATCCCACATGGTACAACTAGAATGACCCAAAACTAAAAATACACAACTATGTACCAGGGGGCTGGAGAAAAAGGAAAAATATCTATATAAAAAAAAGGAGACCACGGATCTGTACAATTATAAACACAGATCAAATAAAGACTTACATTAACTGTTCAAATTAGGAAAAACCATTCTTTCAAGCATTGAGTAATCTCTAAGAACTTTCTGGCATTCTTGGGTATAGCAAACTATCACATATGTAAAACAATTTCTATCACATATTAACTACTATTATATGTATTAATCATCATATATTTAAAAGATCTTTATATTTTTATGGTAATTTAAAAAATAAACTTGTAAAAGTATCAGTAGCATCAATCTTTATCACAAAAACCCTTTAAAACTTGAGAAATTATGCTATTATTCCCAACAGTTTTGGCAAACATTGATGTAGGCCTCAGAAGATGCTACAACAAATCTTTTATATGAGTCAAAATATAAATGTAACTTCTGGATGATGGCACTAATTATAGGGTCCTCTTCAAGCTCCTGGCTTCTAGCAGTCAGAGAACCAGGAAAAAGGAAGCAAGAAATGGGTTATTATACACCATTTTTCTTGTTGTTAGTGCTGTCAAGTTGATTCCAACTCCTAGTGACCCTGTGTAGAGCAGAGCAGAACCCTGCCTGGTCTTATTGCACCATCCTCTCACCTTTCAGCGCTGTATGAGACAATGCTCCGCTGCTACCCACAGGGTTTTCATGGCCAATTTTTTTTGGAAATTGGTGGCCAGGTCCTTCTTCCTAATCTGTCTAGTCTAGAAGCTCCACTGAAACCTGTCCAGCATGGGTGACCTGGCTGGTATTTAAAATACCAATGGCAGAGCTTTCAGCATCACAGCAACACACAGCCACCACAGTATTACAACCGACACATGTGTAGTGTGGTTCCCTGACCAGGAAACGAAACCAAGCTGCAGTGGTGAGAGTGCTGAATCTTAACCACTAGACCACCAGGGCATCATTAAGTAGAGCTAAAAACTGCTAATACTCAAATTTAAAAGCTGCTAACTGTAACACAAAACTACCTTCCTAGACCACTTCTTACCTTCCCATTATGTCATCAACACAGATAATTTGACATTCACCCTTAATCCATCTGATCAAAATTCTTCAATGGCCCCAACTCCATCTCCTTTAACTCCACTCTACTTATTAGTACTTACAACTTGCCAGACACTATAGAGATAAAAGAACACTATAAGGTAGGTTGGGAAATTAATTCTAATTGGACTAAAAGGTAAAATTTTGAGTTAGACCATAAAGGACTTAAACCCAGAGATGGGGAGAAAAGATTTTTAAAAAGAAAAGAAGAGAGAATACAGCAATACATCAAAAAGATTACAGACCAGGATCAAGTGGGATTTATACCAGGGACACAGGGATGGTTCAACATCCGCAAGTCAATCAACGTGATACACTACATTAACAAAATGAGAAAAAAACCCCACACGATCATCTCAACAGATACAGAGAAAGCATTCGACAAGATCCAACACCGATTTATGATAAAAACCCTCAATAAAATGGGTATAGAAGGAAAGCACCTCAACATAATAAAGGCCATATATGACAAACCCACAGCCAACATCATACTCAATGGATAAAAACTGAAAGCCATCCCTCCGAGAACAGGAACAAGACAAGGGTGCCCACTTTCACCACTCCTATTCAACATAGTACTGGAGGTGTTGGCCAGAGCAATTCAGCAGGAAAAAGAAATAAAAGGAATCCAAATAGGCAATGAAGAAGTAAAACTCTCACTGTTTGCAGACGACATGATCTTATATATAGAAAACCCCAAAGAATCCATAGGAAAACTACTAGAAACAATCAACAGCTACAGCAAAGTTGCAGGGTATAAAATCAACATACATAAATCAGTAGCATTTCTATACACTAACAATGAACTAACATAAAAAGAACTCAAGAACTCAATCCCATTCACAATCACATCGAAAAGAATAAAATACCTTGGGATAAATTTAACCAAGGAAGTGAAAGATTTATACAATGAAAACTACAAGACTTTCTTGAAAGAAATTGATGATGACATAAAGAGATGGAAAGACATTCCACGCACATGCATTGGAAGAATAAACATAGTTAAAATGTCCATACTACCTAAAGCAATGTACAGATTCAACGCCATCCCAATCAGAATCCCAATGACATTCTTTACAGAATTAGAAGAAAGAATCCTAAAATTCATATGGGGCAACAAAAGACCCCAAATTTCTAAAGCAATCCTGAGAAAAAAGAACAAAACGGGAGGCATCACAATCCCTGACTTCAAAACATACTACAAAGCTACAGTAATCAAAACAGCATGGTACTGGTACAAAAACAGGTGCACAGATCAACGGAACAGAATTGAAAGCCCAGAAATAAAACCAAACAAACCAACAAAGGAGCTGAGGGCCTACATTGGAGAAAAGAAAGTCTCTTTAACAAATGGTGCTGGGAAAACTGGACAGCCACATGCAAAAGATTGAAAATTGACCATTCTTTTTCACCACACACCAAAATAAACTCAAAACGGATCAAAGACCTAAAGATTAGGCCTGAAACAATAAGTCTTCTAGAAGAGAATATCGGCAGCACACTCTTTGACATCAGTTTCAAAAGAATCTTTTCGGACACTGTAACTCCTCAGTTGAGGGAAACAATAGACAGAATAAACAAATGGGACTTCATCAGACTAAAGAGCTTCTTCAAGGCAAGGGAAAACATGATTGAACCAAAAAAACAGCCCACTGATTGGGAAAAAATATTTACAAGCTACTTATCCGACAAAGGGTTAATCTCCATACTATATAAAGAACTCACACAGCTCAACAACAGAAAATCAAACAACCCGATCAAAAAATGGGCAGAGGACATGAACAGACATTTCTCCAAAGAAGATATAAGGATGGCCAACAGACACATGAAAAGATGCTCATCATCACTAATCATCAGGGAAATGCAAATCCAAACTACACTAAGACATCACCTTACACCCGTTAGATTGGCAAAAATATCCAAACCAAGAGCGACAAATGTTGGAGAGGTTGTGGAGAAAAAGGAACCCTCATACACTGTTGGTGGGAATGCAAACTGGTGCAGTCACTATGGAAAACAGTATGAAGATTTCTCAAAAAGTTAAAAATAGAAATACCTTATGACCCAGCCATCCCACTACTGGGTATCTATCCTAAGAACCTGAAATCAGCAATTCCAAGAGTCCCATGCACCCCTATGTTCATCGCAGCATTGTTTACAATAGGCAAGACGTGGAACCAACCTAAGTGCCCAGCAACTGATGATTGGATAAAGAAGATATGGTATATATACACAATGGAATACTACTCAGCCATAAAAAAGGACAAAATCGTCCCATTCGCATCAACATGGATGGACCTTGAGGGTCTTATGTTAAGTGAAATAAGCCAGACAGAGATAGACGAACTCTATATGACTCCACTCATAGGTGGAAGTTAACATATAGACAAGGAGAACTGATTGGTGGTTACCAGGGGAAAGGGGGGAGTGGAGGGAGGGCACAAAGGGTGAAGTGGTGTACCCACAACATGACTAACAATAATGTACAACTGAAATTTCACAAGTTTGTAAACTCTCATAATCTTAATTAAAAAAAAAAGAAAGAAAAAAGAAAAGAAGAGGGGCCGGCCTGGTGGCGCAGCAGTTCAAGTTCGCATGTTTTGCTTTGGCGGCCCAGGGTTCACTGGTTCGGATCCCAGGTGTGGACATGGCACTGCTTGGCAAGCCATGCTGGGGCAGGCATCCCATATATAAAGTAGAGGAGGATGGGCACAGATGTTAGCTCAGGGCCAGTCTTCCTCAACAAAAAGAGTAGGATTGGAAGCAGATGTTAGCTCAGGGCTAATCTTCCTCAAAAAAAAAAAAAAAAAAGAAAAAGAAAAAGAAAAGAAAAGCCCAGCCCTGTGGCATAGTGGTTAAGTCTGGCACACTATGCTTCAGCAGCCTGAGTTCACAGGTTCAGACCTACACCACTCGTCAAGCCATCCTGTGGCAGCCACCTATGTACAAAATAGAGGAAGACTGACACAGATGTTAGCTCAGGGCTAATCTTCCTCAAGCAAAAAAAGAGGAAGATTGGCAACAGACGTTAGTTCAGAGGGACTCTTCCTCACACACACATACACATACACACACACACACAAAAGTATGGGTTATGTTAAAGAAATCAGTAGAAGAATCAAAGAGAACAGTGAAAGACAAAAATGAACAGGTAAATTGTGACATCAAGAACTAATAAGCGAGGGGGCTGGCTCCGTGGCTCAGTGGTTAAGTTTGCGTGCTCTGCTGCGGCAGCCCAGGGTTCAGATCGTGGGCGCGGACATGGTGCTGCTCGTCAGGCCACGTTGAGGTGGCGTCCCACATCCCACAACTAGAAGGAAATGCAACTAAGATGTACAACTGTGTAAAGTGGGGGGGGGGGGGGGGGGTTGGGGGGAAAAAAAAGGGGAAAAAAAAAAAAAAAGATTGGCCACAGTTGTTAGCCCAGGTGCCAATCTTTAAAAAAAAAAAAAAAAAAAAACTAATAAGTGTGAACTTTTTAAAAAAGTTTTTATATGATCAGATCTATGCTGTAGGAAGATAAGGTCTTAAAGCAGCACGAAGGATGTAATTCTAGGACAGATGACCATAAAACATTACAGGTGGAAAACTATTATTACAACAAGTAATAATAAGCCTGGAAAACTTCTACTCCACAGGCAGCTCCCCCTTCTCCCCAAAAAAGTCTAACTTTACAAAAGAAAAAAAGGAAAAACACATATACCCATATAAACAAATTTCCCCTGACCCTTCTACCCTTTTAACCTACAATTTTATCCCCACCCTCTTACTAGCATTCCACTCACTAACCCTGTAATCAGAAACTGCTTTCTCCAAGGTTACCGATATTTTAAAAGCTTCCTCCCCCAAAGTCTTCATTTTGTTTTAACTTCTCTTATTTAGAAATGTCAACAACCCTTTCCTTTTCTAATAGCTTTTTACTTATTACGAAAGTAATTCATGTTCACTAGTAGAAAACTTATGAAATTCATTTAAGGAAAAAGGAAACTAAATTACCCACAACCAATCTTATTTGAAATTCCTTTTTTTGGCTTCCTCCTACTTCGTGCACAGTTCTCCAGTCTCCTTTTTCCCATGTTTCTCAAAGTCCCAAAAATGAGCACGGTCCAAAGTGTGGCCCTCCAGTTCACCCCTCACCTCTGGATCATACTCCCTTCCTCTCAATTCACCTGCAGAAGACAAATCACTTTTTCATCGCTGCCTTTTCTCCTAAACTTCAGTTCCACATTCCCAATTGCCTGCTAGACATCTTCTCCTTGATGTTTACCAGCTCCTCAAACCACACTTAAAACTTAAGTCATGTTTTCTCCAATATCACTCTCCCTTCTAGACCCACATTTTCCAATGTCAATAGCTTTGAAAGCTTACTCTTTAAGACGTAATTTTTTATTATATCTCTCCACTGGAATGCAACCAAAGAGACCTTCAATTAGCTACTGTACTTTTCACCATTTATAAGGAAGAGAGGCTTAAGAGCACTGTGATATCAGAGTTTACACAAAATGAATAAAACCAGATAACTTCAAGAGCCAAGGGATTTCTAACCTCTCTGCTTTACTAAAGAATTTGACGGGGCCGGCCCCATGGCCGAGTGGTTAAGTTCGCAAGCTCCGCTTCGGCAGCCCAGGGTTTCGCTGGTTCGGATCCTGGGGGTGGACATGGTACCACTCATCAGGCTGTGCTGAGGTGGCATCCCACATGCCATAACTAGAAGGACCCACAACTAAAAAAATATACAGCTATGTACCGGGGGATTTGGGGAGAAAAAGCAGGGGAAAGAAAAAAAGGAAGCCTGGCAACAGTGTTAGCTCAGGTGCCAATCTTTAAAAAGGAAAAAAAAAGAATTTGACAAAGGCAAATATTATACATATTTTACCTAGATGAAATATGAGACATAGTGAGGGTAAGTCATCATACTGGTAGAATCAGGACCAAGCTGAGACTCTTCACTGAGTCCACCTGCCTTTCATTAAATAGCAGTAATACTTGAATGCTTTCCAACTAAGGAGTTTAAAAAAAGTCTTAATTATAAATTACTTGGTGACCAAAAGAAAAAACCCACTTTAAATCACTCATCATTAATGTGCCACTGACAGAAACAATAAGTAAAGGATATATGCATCTACTAGATCTGAAAAAGAAAATTGTCTTCTTACAAATATTAATAAGGTGTTATCTTTCTTTCAGATCTTTAACATGCTGTGTCACTGAATTACTTCCTGTCTAAAAGCCAAAGTATTCAGGGACTTTCCCTCTCCCAAATTCAAAACAGCATCTACTTCACAATATTCCTAATTCAGGAATGTTACCTGCTCAGACTACAGACTATTGTGTCTTCAAAAATATACACTATATTCTCAGAAACATTTCACTTAATTTCTAGACATGCCAATTGTCCTGTAAACACGCCGTCATTTTGATTTTCCAGACCGAAGATTTTCATTAATTAAGCATTTCATTAAATCCTTTAATAAAATGAAATGAAATTAGCCATTTATAAATAAAATATTTCAGTTACAGTAGTAATAGTAACCATCTGTGAAAATCCCAGAAGTGACTCAGAATAGTTTATGAATTTAAAAGATAAACACAAAATACCAAGAAACTATCAAAGCTAAGCCCGCTTACTTTTTCACATAAAGCACGTGAGAAAGCACCATTTCGCCTACATAACCATTTTACAGCACATTAAGCCTAGGAACTGAGGGTTTAAAAGGCTCCTAGGTAAGCCTTCTAATTCCACTTGGGCATTTTTCTTGGCTGCAAATATATAAGGGAGCGAATATTGGTGCTGAGATCATATCTGCCTTAACCAAAGTCAGATTTAATAGTTTCCTCACCTAAAACTTACACAGCTCTATTACAGTCTGACCACGTGTACTGTGAAGGCTGTGTTGACTACGGAGCTCCAGAAAGGAAGAAATCATGAATTTCTTATTTCTTCGTATCTACCACTTAGCTTTGTGCTTAGCACAAAAATATTTGCCATTAAATGAACCAGAATGGGAACTGTCATTCAGGACAAATATTTAAAAAAAATTTTCCTGCCATTACATTTAAAACTTCAGTTCAGGGGCTGGCTCCGTAGCCAAGTGGTGAGGTTCGAGCGCTCCGCTTCGGTGCCCAGAGTTTCACCGGTTCAGATCCTGGGCGTGGACATGGCACCACTAGTCAGGCTGTGCTGAGGCGGCATCCCACATGCCACAATTAGAAGTACCCACAACTAAAATATGCAACTATGTACTGGGGGGATTTGGGGAGAAAAAGCAGAAAAAAAAAAAAAAAAAGAAGATTGGCAACAGTTGATGGCTCAGCTGCCAATCTTAAAAAAAAAAAAAAAAAAAACTTCAGTTCGAATGCAAGTTTCACGAGAGCCAGAACTTCTGTCTTGTGTACAGTATTGGATCCCCAGCATCAACGACAGTATTTGCCTCCTGACAGACATGCAAATATTTTTTCAAATATTTTTAAATAACAGAAAATTATTTGCTGAGTGTCTGCTCTCAGCTAATACCAAAGGATTTTTTAAAAAAGAAAAAAAATCTTGATTTAAAGATTTTATTCCCACTGGAGATAAACAAGTTCAAAATCAATGAACATTTAAAGTAGAAGAGACAGCAATCATCTAGTTCAAATAAAATTAAAATAGCTAAAATAAAATGTAAGGAAGGATATATAAGATAAGGTGTTAAAAAGATGAGTTTTGAATTCACATAGTACCACAGAAGGTCAGAGTAGGAAAAGATGGCATTTAAGATGGAATTGATAAGATTTATGGGCAGCAAAAATTTTAGTTTTAGGTGATAAAAGCTTAACTAAGAGGAAGGGTGGGCAGCATGAGTAAAGGTTTGTACACAGAAAGGTTTCCACTGAAGAACACTGGCAGCTAAAGCAGGAGGAGAGCAGAAAAACTGTTGTCTATTGTAATAATCTGCCAAAAATCTTCAGAGGTGTTGTATTTTTCTCTTACAAATGAAGAAACAAGTATTTCTGAGTGTGTGTGTGCGTGTGTGTACATGTAGGAAAGGACAGTCTTTGTATCCCCAAGAGCAAATAGTCTTTGGAACATAATAAACAATTAATGTTGAATGAATACTAAATGTCACAGATTTTAGATTACCTAAACAAATTCTGAAAAATTGCAGTTCCAGATATACAGAAGAAAATTAATCTCAAAGTAAAGAATTTAAATGACAAGTGACAGATTCCTGTAACATAAATTTAAAGATTCAAAGATGAGTATTCTTAACATTTCTATTATTCAAGCTCTTATTTCTCTTTGCATTCAACAACTATTTACGGAGAGCCTATAATATGCCAGACACTGTGCTTATAATTGTGCCGATTTTCATGTTACAATAAGGCTATCTACTAGTGGTCTCAGTGTCCAAAGAATATGCACTTTGTCCTTTCTCCATTAGTGCTGATCATTTTCCACTGAAATGTATAATTACAAAGTTAGTAGACTGAGGTAGGAAATAAAATGTATGGCACATTGGATTGGCTAATCAACTGGCACTTATGTAGTAGTTCAAACAATCTGGAGAGAACTTAGCAGGTGCCAAACACTTCCCTAAATTTTTCACATGCATCATCTCACTCAACCCACATAACACAATGACATACATACTATTACTACTTTCATTTTACACAAAAGGGAAATGATGCTTAGCAGTTAAGTAACTTCTAAGATCTCCCAGCTAGTACAGAACTCTTCAGTAGTTTAAAAAGAAAATCAAACGGCGAATGGCATTTTCAATTATACATCCAAGAATACTTGTACTTGCTAATGGTCTTCTCCAGTCTTTGATGCAAAGCTTGCTACATGAAGATATTTCAAATTGGGACATGACAGTGAGTTCCAAAATTATAATGGCAGTTCAAAAAAAAAAAAAAAAAGGATCAAGGAGGCTGGCCCAGTGGCACAGCGGTTCAGTTTGCACATTCAGATCCCAGGTGTGGACTGATGTACTGCTTGACAAGCCAAGCTGTGGCAGGTATCCCACATATAAAGTAGAGGAAGATGGGCACAATGTTAGCTCAGGGCCAGTCTTCCTCAGCAAAAAAGAGGATTGGTGGCAGATATTAGCTAAGGGCAAATCTTCTTCAAAAAAAAACAAAGGGATCAAAATTCATAACATACTACAGAGTAAGTCATTAGGGAATACTAAGTCAGATGTATCTTGAAAATATCTGCCAAAACCAGAGTCCTTACTGTGGTCTCTAACAGTCTAACAGAACTTTCCTAATTTTATCTATACATAAGAAATATACAAACACCCTAAAAATCTGTGAGGTGAGGGAAGTATAACAGAGCTAAAGCCTATATTGTTATCTAAAATAAAAAGAAGTCAGTAAAGCTTAACACTGACAAATCAAAGAATTGCAGTAACAAAAGACAAAAATTCCTGACCTCATGAAACTCAAAAATTATACCGGAGAGAATAATAAGCAAAATATGTATGATAAATCAGTGCTATAGAGAAAAATAAACAAATGAAGGGAGATAGGGAGTATGTCAGTCCAGGAACTCCTCAGAGATAAGGAGACAGTTGGACAGTGACAGAGGGAAGTGAGAGAACAAGTCTGGGAGATAACTGAGTAACAGGGGCTACAAACAGATGGAATAGTTAAGGGTAAACACGCTGAGGCAGGAGCACTTTGTTTTTAATTATCTGCACTATAATACTTTGATAAAATTTACAATTTTTACAGAGTTATCGATTACTTGATTTAGCTGAAGAGATTCATTCAAATGTCAGTATCTTTTTCTGTTAACTAAATGAACCAAATTATAGCTTCAGTTGAATGAGACATCATGGAATGATTGGTTCATCCTATCTCATCCAAAGCAAGAGTCTGCCAGAAAGAAAATGTTACTTCCTCATTCTTACTACAGTCAAGTTTCTTCAAGACTGACCTGGGATCTATTTCTTAAACCAACGTTCTGCCACAAGAAAGTTAAAGCAACAAGTATTCAAATAGAAGCACTTCATTAAGATAGAATGAAGATTAGAGATGAAAATAAACATTCTACTTAATAGAAGAGTTACCTTAGGAAAATTACTAAAAAATCTAGGTGTAATAATTGAATGAAATTTGCAAAATGTAAAAAGCTAACAATCACAGATTGGCCAGGTACCAAATTTTCTTTGGCAGAAAAGATAAGCACTGTTCACTATTATTCCAAAATCCTGACAGCGGCTAACAGCTAAGTAAAGAATGTTTTCAATACTATTTTGGTTATCTGTTTATCTTCCAAAAGCTAACTTATGAAATACTTATCCCATGTCTCTATTACAAGATATTAGTGCATATAACTAGACATTCAATACCTACTTGAGGAATAAGTGAATTTCAAATTTGCAGGAAGTATTTTTTATCCAATTTTTCTACAAGAGACAAAACTCTTTCTTTCAAGTAATAATTTTTAAAATTAGTAATTACACACAAGTACGTTTAGTTAAAATAACGTGCTATTAGAGCAAAGTCATGGTAGAAATCACTATGAATAACTTTCAGGAAGTCTAGCCTGTACACACATTAATACTTCATAAACAAAATAATGTTCATCTTAACCTCTCACAAAACAAATCAAAATAGCAAGTGATCAATAACTCCCTCCATAGTTTAGTAACGGTTCAAAGTGAGAATCTGTTTCAACTCACTATTTTATATCTGAAAGAAACCTAAGCTCCTCCCAAGGTGATTTGAGCCTACGAATTTGAGCATCACTCTTGGTATGATCTAATGATTGTCTCATTTACATATCAAATATTTAACTTTTTATTTTGAAACAATTTTACACTTAATTTGTCTAAACTCTGTGGGTGGTCTTCTTAAAATATAAGTTCCTTGAGGGCAGGGATCTCTAAAACAGCATTGAACATCAAAGATGTTCAATTAGGAATGCTCTTGCAGCTTTTTAAAGTCAATATAAATAATGTTTTTAAATGATTTACCTACCAGCTAAGAGGAGCAGAAAATAACTGAATTTCTACTTTAAAGGGGGACTTCTTTTTACATTTAAAAAAACCTCACTAAAGCTGGCAAATTCAGTAGTATACCAAAAGACGATTATTAACTGGCATAGGAAGTTACAGCGGTGCTTTTAAGAAGCCTTTAAAATACTCACTAAAATATAAAAAGTTACAGACATTTAGAAACAAAGAATGAAACTGAAGATAGTACAATAAAATACCCACATAATGAGGCTGTGTTCCAAGTGGTGGTCCCCCCAAAACATGGGAAAAATAGAAACCAACTCTCAGCGAGTTGATACGGAGCTTGGCACGTTTCAAGGCACACTCTCGTACGCTGTCTCACCTGACCGTCACGGCAACCCTGTGGCCTAATTTTATGAATGGGGAAAAACTCAGCATCAAAAGGTTAAGCAACTTGCCCAAGGTCAGTCAAGAAACTGGTGGTGCAGCTCTACCTAGAAGGATGCGCTTCACCTGACATTTTGCACTACATCGCCCTTCCTCCCCAACTGAAGCAGTATCAGAGCAGAAGAGCAGTGAATCGGACTCGTGGGCAGCCCGCACTACCCTCGCCCTACCAAAGAGGCGGGGGCTTGCCTCTGAAGGCTCTTCCCAGCAGCTCAGCCGGAGAGGAGAAAGTTGTGCAGGTCACTGATCAGCACAGGGAAGTGACAGGCTGACAGGCGCAGCCCCCAGTGGACCAGCTCTGCAGTCCCAGGAGCCCCTCCAAACACGGCGCCGGCCACAACGCTCCCGGAAACGCCTGAAAAACCTCCCAGTGAGTTTCGCCCCCTTCTGGGCGCGAGGAACGAGCTGGGAATGAGCCAGAGGGCGGCCGGCCACCCGAGCCAGCCATGTGTCCAGCCCGTCACGCCCGCCTCGCCTCAGCCGGCTCCTCATGCCTCGACCGCAGCCAGAGGCCCAGCTCAGGATCCGACGCGAAGGCTGCCCTGGCCGCCGCCACCACCGCAGCAGCCTGAGGCGCCCCGGCGTGGCACTCGCCGACAAGTCCCCGCCCCACCCCTCCAGTCGGGCCGCTCAGCGACGCCGTCCGCGTCTCCGGCCAGGCCAGAAGGGCTCGGCCTGCCAGTCTGCCCGCCCGCCCGCCGCCGCCGCCAGCCCGGCGTCCTTACTTCATTGAGCTGGCGCTCCGCGGCCTCACGCAATGCTGGATCCATGGTGCCCCGCAGGGCCTCGATAATGGTATTGGGGTCCATCGCAGCGTGGACTCGGTCAAACCCGAGGCTCGGGTGCTACTGGGCCAGGAAAAGCGCCGCTCACTGCGCACATGGACCCGCCGCGCTCCGCAGCAGCAACCGGCGCGAAAGGAAAGAGAAGCGCCAAGGCCCCGGATAGAACCTCTTCCCCTCGGCGTGGAGGCGGGAGATGCTCCGACCACTTCCTGTCGGCGCGCCGGCGGAGCACCTTGGGAGATGTAGTCCGCATGTGCACTACGTAGCCCACGTGGCCCTGAGCTGTCGCTCCTACGGACAAGTCTTGCTTCAAAAAGGAAAAATGGAGTTCAATAAATATTTTAGTGAATAAATGAAGAAAGGAATGAACTAGTAATGACTTGTTGGTGGGTGAGCCGGAATTCAAACCTCAGTCTTCATGATTCCAAAGCCAGTCCTCTTTGCACTGCTACCTATTTTAGATTCCAGAATTAACTTGTACATCATGGAATTGTGACAATTACAGCATAACACAATGTATGTAAAAGCACCTGACACATAGAAAGTGCTCCAAAAATGTTAATTTTCTCTCCCAGAAGCTGAAAGGGAGAAGGAATGGTAGTGGAAAATAATGGTTTTTAAGCAATAGTACTGGGAACTGGGAGCCAGTAAGGTTTGCAGATCTACAGCTGGAGTGGGGCCTGTGTCTCATGCTTAGAGTTCATAGGGTACTAGAAGCTGTCAAGGAGCCAGAGTTCTTTTATCCACACAAGAAGCTTGGCTCCAACACCCTTCAGAAGCTTAGCTGACAGCATGATTAGCACACTCAACTTATTTGTAGGTTTATTTTTATTTTGTCAAGTTAGTGACACAGAGAATATGACTTATATGACTGGAAATTTAGATGTGAGCTCCTCCATATCTATCTCTTTGTGGCGGACACAGAAATGAGTGTGTGCTCAATACATAAATGTGTGAAGATTAAAGAAAGAAGCGTTATTTTAGGCCAGTATAAACCTAAATAGGAAAGCTTGCCTCACCCCTCAATTCCAATTCCTTGTGTCACAGCCTATATAGCTATCTACGCCATCCTGGGTAAGCTTAGTATGAAGAATTCAGAAAAGCCTGAAACACAGAATTTCACAGTTGGTTTTGAGCTGGAATGGTATTAGAAAAAAATCAGGAAGAGATAAGGAAAAATGTAGAGGTGATTTGCTTAACTGATCTTATAAACAATGGTTCTGGTGTTCAAACAGAAAAAAACATGTCTGTCTGTAGGTACAAAAGAGGAAAGAGAGGTTCAAGGAGTGACCATAATAGCTATAATATAAGGGAATGGAAAGAATTAATCTTCCCCTTACAGCCCTCATTGGAGGCTTTGGTGGGTGAACACTAATGACAAGGCCCTTGATGATAAGTACCAAGCACCCAAAAGCATCTTAAGGCCCAGACTGATCTGTCTGAGGTGACCGGATTTTGTGATGACATCCCATAGCTACTGAAACCTCAAACCTATACTTCCTATGTTAGGCCTGTTTCAGATATCCAAAACATTTTAGATGAAATTTTTCATGAAATTCAGTTTCTTCAGTAAAGGTAATCATTATATTTGTAACTAAGTGAAATTCATTTTAACACCTAGGTAAGATTTTTACTCTAAACAATTCAAAATGTAAGGGGTAAAAAAAGACATGGAAGCTAAGAAAAGAGTTATTGATTATGTTCTGAGGCATAGACAAACGGTGCTGCCTTGGGTTAAACTTTTATCTCACTGGCTCTCATTTTTTTGTTTCCATCTATAAAATGAATAAGTGATCCTATCCTAGGCTCCCAAATTTTCTTCTGAGAATCAAATGAAGTTAGAAAGTGCTTTGTGGGCTGGCCCGGTGGCGCAGCGGTTAAGTTTGCTTGTTCCACTTTGGCGGCCTGGGGTTCACCGGTTCGGATCCCGGGTGCAGACATGGTACCGCTTGGCAAAAGCCATGCTGTGGTAGGCGTCCCACATATAAAGTAGAGGAAGATGGGCATGGATGTTAGCTCAGGGCCAGTCTTCCTCAGCAAAAAGAGGAAGACTGGCATTAATTAGCTCAGGGCTAATCTTCCTCAAAAAGAAATAAATAAATAAGGCCCAAATTAAAAAAAAAAAGTGCTTTGTGATTACAAAGTTCAGTACAAAAGAATAAATTGTTATTGGTATTATGGAAATGGCTGAGGAGAAAGGAAGGCAAGAGGGCAAGGAAGGAGAGTTAAAGAAAGTGAAGAACTGGCTTTCTGCAGAGCATCCTTCCCAGCAGCTGTAAATCTGCACATTCAGCAGCTTGGTACCATGTGTCTAACGCTTAGCATATGCAAGGAAAGGTAAAAGACAATCTTGTACTGAAATTGTCACACAAAGACCATTTTAATACTGCATTTCTTTTAAATACACTGACCTACACAAAATTGAAGTTGATGCCCTAAACCATATAAAAAATTATAAAGATCAACTTCATCAAGGTATGCTTTACATAAAATTCAGTGAATTTTCACAAAGATACACACCCATGTAACACCACCACAATTGACACATAGATTATCTCCATCAGCCCTTCCCAGTCGATTAACACATTCTCACCTCGTGCCACATATACCCACAGATGTGCTTTCTATCACCAGCAATTACACTTGCCTTTCCTAGAGTTTCATATAAATGGAATCATTCAGTAAGTGCTTTTTGTGTCTGGCTTTTTTTACTCACTCTAGTGTTTCTGAGATCATTTGCACGATGTTGAGTTTATCAGTAATTCCCTCCTTGTTGCTAAGTGGCAGTCCATTGACAGGATATATGACAATTATCCATTCATCTGTTGGTGGACGTTTGGATCATTTTCAGTTTTTTGCTATTGTGAATAAAGCTGATATGTACTTTTGCGTATAAGTCTTTGTGTGGATATATGTTTTCATTTCTCTCCTAAATAGCTAAGAATGGAATGGCTGGTTTGTGTTGTAAATGCATATGTAAGTTTATAAGAAACTGATAAATAATTTCTCAAATTGGTTGTACAATTTTACATTCATACCAGCAATTTATGGGCACTCCATTGTTCCACATCGTCATCAACAGTTTGAATTCTCAGTCTTTTTATGTGTATCTAGTGGAGTGGATATGTAGTGGTACGTCATTATGCATGTCATTATGCACAATATGCATTTTTCTGGTGACTAACAATGTTGAGCATCTTTTCATGTACTGTTAGCCATTTGTATCATCTTTTGAAAAGTGTCTGTTTTGTCCATTTTTAAAATTGGGTTGATGCCTTACTGCTATTGAGTTGTAAGATACCCTGGGTACAATTCCTTTCTGTCAGGTTTCTCTATGGTGAATATTTTCTTTCAGTCTGCATCTTTTCATTTTTTTCATTGATCTTTCAAAAAGCAGTTTTCTATTTTGATAAAGTCCAATTTATCTATTGTTTCTTTTAATATTGTGCCTTTTATGTTCTATATAAGAAATCTTTCCCACCTCAAGATTGTAAAGATATTCTCCTAGAAATTTTGCAATTTTAGCATTTATATTTCGGTCTATGATCCAGTTTCAGTTAATTCTTTCGTATATGGTGTGAGGTAAGGGTTGAAGTTAATTGTTTCTGCATGTGGGTATCTAATCAACACAGCACAATATGTTAAAAAGTTTATCCTTAGACCAGTGAATTACCTTGACCCCTTTGTTGAAAATCAATTGACCAAATATGTGTAGATCTATGTTTGAACTCTCTATTCTCTTCCATGGATCTATTTATCTGTCCCTATGCCAATATCACTATGTCTTGATAAACGTAGCTTTCCAATAAGTCTTAAAGTCAGGTAGTGTAAACTCTCCAACTTTGTTACTCCTTTTCAAAATTGTTTACACTGTTATAGGTTATTTGCACTTCCAAATACATTTGGAAAATTCAGCTTGTTAATTTCTAGCTTAAAAAAGTCTGTTGGGGGCCGGCCTCATGGCCAAATGGTTTGGTTTGCACGCTCCACTTTGGTGACCCGGGGTTTTGCTGGTTTGGATCCTGGGCACAGACCTAGCACTGCTCATCAAACCATGCTGAGGAAATGTCCAACGTAGCACAACTAGAAGGACCTACAATTAGAATATACAACTGTGTACTGGGGGTCTTTGGGAAGAAAGAAAAAAAGGAAGATTGGCAACAGATGTTAGCTCAGGTGATAATCTTTAAAAAAAAAAAAGTCTGTTGGGATTTTGATAGATATTGTATTTAATCTATACACCAATTTTGATAAAATTAACATCTTAACAATAATGAGTATTCTGATCCATGAACATGGTATAGCTCTCCATTTATTTATATTTAAAAATTTCTCTCAGCAATATTGTTGGTTTTCAATGTACAGACCTTGCATATATTTTCTTAAATGTATCCCTAAGTATTTCATGTTACTGTTAATGATATTTTAAAATATTATTTTCCAACTATTTGTTGCTTGTATCTAGAAATGCAATTGATTTTTGTATTTTGACCTTGTATCTTGCAATCCTGCTAAGCTAACTTATTGAATTTAGTAGTTTCTCTTCTAAACTCTTTAGAATTTTCCGTTTATATAATTAGATCTTCTGCATATAAAAACAGTTTTTCTTTTTTCCCATTCTTTAGCCATAGATTTTTCATAGTTTCTCTTTATCAGATTGAAAAATTCTCTTTTGTTCTTAGTTTTCTTGGAGTTTTTAACATGAACAGGGGTTGAATTCTGTCAAATATTTTTCTAGAGCTACTGATATCATCATATGGATTTTCTTCTTTATTTTGTTAATGTGTTGAATTATATTAATTGATTCTCACATATTGCTTTCCTAGGATAAACCTCACTTGGCCATGGCGTATTACCATTTTTATATATTGCTGGATTCAATTAGCTTTTTTTTTTTTTTTTTGAGGATATTTGCAACTATCTTCATGAGGGATATTGGTTCATAGTTTTTTTCCTGAATGTCTCTACCTGGTTTTACTATCAGGGTAATGCTGGCCTCATAAAAGGTACTCCTTCCTCCTTTGTTTCCTGAAAGAATTTGTGTAGGACTGGTATTATTTCTTCCTTAAATATTTGGTAGAATTCAATAATGAGACAATCTGAGCCTTAGAGTTTTCTTTTTGAAAGATTTTGAATTATGAATTTAAGTTTTAATAGATACAGAACTATCTACTTTTTCTTAAGTCATTCTCGGCAATTCGTGTCTATCAAGGAATTTGTCCCTTTCATCTAAATTGTCAAATGTATTAGCATAAAGTGGGTTCATAATATTCACATATTACTCTTTTAATGTCTTCAGTATCTGTAGTGATAGCTCTTCTTTCATTTCTGATGTTATTAATTTGTGTCACATTTTGCTACTTCCTGCCAGGTCTGGTAATTTTTTATTAGATGCTGGATATTGTGAATTTTATGTTGTTGAGCAAGTAGATTTTCTTGTCTTTCTTTAATGAATGTTTGGCGTTGCCCTGGTAGGCAGTTAAGTTATCTGTGGTTCAGTTTGACCCTTTCAAGTCCTGTTTATAAGGTCTCTAAGGGTAAGTCTAAGTTAGCATTTATTATAGGCCTATTTTACAGTACAACTAAGGTGTGGCTTTTGGGGGCTTCTATTAATGTCTCAAGTGACCAACAAGGTCCTGTAGTGTGGCTGGTGGGAACTCTAGGATCCCAGCCCAATGAGAACACTAGGAACTGTTCAAGTCACAGCTTGCTGGTTACTATTTGCCCAATCTTTGAAGTTTCACCCCATGTATAAGCATCCTAATATTCAGCAAAAACTCAGAAGGACTCCATGAGGATTTCTTGAGCTCTTTTTCTGTGTATTCCCCTCCTTTTAGAAACCCTACCCTGCTGTCTCCATCCACCTTGGCCTTCTTAAACTTCAAACTCTGTCTCCTTGACTCAATAAGACCACAGTGTTCTTTATGGCAACCCCTTCCTGCCCTTGGTCCAGATCATGCCTTCAGACAGAAAACTGGAGAAACTATAGGCTTACCTCATTTGTTTTCTTTCTCTCAGAGATCACAGTCCTAACCTGCTTCTGATAACGGTTGTTTCATACAGTTTGTCCAGTTTCCAGTTGTTTACAGCAGGAGTGTTCACTGTTCACCATGCAGCAGAAGGCTCTCTGTGGAATTTTTAGCTACTATGAATGGATAGACACTCCCTTTATCACCTAAAGTATTCAGGGTAACCATTAGGATCAAAAGAGAAATCACATATCAGGATTATTCTTTTAACTCACAGTAGAAATTTTCCTTTTACCTCCCCACACATAATGTAGGAGAGATATGCTACTTACTTTGCACAGCCAGCACAATAGGCAAATTGAAGGTGGGGAGTGAGAATACATGTGAGGCAGCTTTGGCCCCAGTATCCTTGCCTCAGGTCAGCATTTCCGAGGAAGGAGGTCCGTGCTTGGGTATTCGGTAGCCTTCATTTTCTAGGAAGGCAGTCTAATTGAGAGCTGACCTAGAAACACCTAGCCCTTACCTGGCAAAAATTATTCTCCTTGGGCATAGAGTTTCGATACCATTGTGGTTTAGTAGAAGAATTAGCCTCACAGGCAAACAGACATGGGTTGAATCTTGAGTCTACAACTTCCTAGCTTTGACATGACTGAGGGCCTCGATTTTCTCTTCTGTAAAATACGAGCAACAGCAATTCTATCATTAGGTTATTGTAAGATCATTTCTATCAAGCAGTTAGCACAAGCCCTGCACACAGAGTACAGATAACTGAACAAATGGCAATTTGAACAGACACCTCACCAAAGGTATACAGATGACAAATAGGCTCAACATCATTAGGGAATTGCAAATTAAAACAACAATGAGGTACCACTACACACCTATTAGAATGGCTAAAAATCCAAAACACTGACAACATCAAATACTGCTGAGAGTGTGGAGCAATAGGAACTCCCATTCATTGCTGGTGCGAATGCAAAATGGTACAGCCACTTTGGAAGACAGTCCGGCAGTTTCTTACAAAACTAAACATACTCTTGGCATACAATCCAGCAATTGCACTACTTGGTATTTACCCAGATGAGTAGAAAACGTATGTCCATACAAAAATCTGTACCTGAATGTTTACTATAGCTTTGTTCATAATTGCCAAAACTTGGAAGCAATCAAGATGTTTTTTCAACAAGTGAATGGATAAACAAACCACGGTACATCCATACAATGGTATATTACCCAGCAATAAAAAGAAATGAGCTATCAAATCACAAAAAGACATATAGGAAATTTAAAAGCATATTGCTAAGTGAAAGAAGCCACTATGGAAAGACTATATACTATATGATTCTAACTATATGATGTTCTGGAAAAGGCAAAACTATGAAAAAAGTGAAAAGATGAGTGGTTCCCAGAGGCTCAGAGGAGGGAGAGAGACGAATGGGGGAAGCACAGGGGATTTTTAGGCAGTGAAACTATTCTGCATGATACTGTAATAGTGGATATATGTCATCACACATTTGTGAAAACCCATAGAATGTACAACACAAAGAGTGAAGCCTAATGTAATTTATGGACTTCCGTTAATAATATATCAATATCAGGGCTGGCCCCGTGGCCGACTGGTTAAGTTCCCACGCTCCGCTGCAGGCGGCCCAGTGTTTCGTTGGTTCCAATCCTGGGCGCGGACGTGGCACTGCTAATAAAACCACGCTGAGGCAGCGTCCCACTTGCCACAACTAGAAGGACCCACAACGAAAAATATACAACTATGTACCAGGGGGCTTTGGGGAGAAAAAGGAAAAAAATAAAATCTTTTAAAAAAAAAATAATATATCAATATCGGCTCATCAGTTATAACAATGTACCACACTAAAGCAAATTGTTAATGACAGAGGAAACTGTGGGGAGGGGTGAGGGGATATATGGGAACTCTCTGCACTTTCTGCTCACCTTTTCTATAAATCTAAAATTGCTCTAAAAAATAATCAATTCAAAAGTCAATAGTGAGAAAATTATAAAATTATATAAGTGGAGAACAAATTAGTGGCTATCAAGGGTTAGAGATGGTGGTGAAGGGAGAAAAGAAGAGGTGCGACTATAAAGGGGGTAGCACAAGGAGTGTGGTGGTGGAACAGCCCTGTACCTTGATTGCAGTGGTCGTTACATGAATCTACACTTTTGATAATATGATACAGAACTGTGCACACACATCGTACGAATGTCAATTTCCTGATTTTTATATTGTGCTAATGTAGGATCTAATAGTGAAACTGGGTGAAGAGTACACAGGACTTCTCTGTACTAGCTTTGCAACTTCCTGTGAATCCATAATTGCATAATAATAAAAAGCTTTTAAAAATAATAAATATAACAAAGAGGAGTCTAAGTGGACCTGAATGTTGTCATGTAGCGTCCTGGATGGGATCCTTGAAGAGGAAAATGACATTAGGGAAAACAGGAAAACTGTTTTATGGAAACTGAATAAATTATGGCTTTAGTTAATAATAATGTATCAGTAGTGGTTCATTAATTGTGACAAATGTACCATACTAATGTAAGATGTTAATAATAGGGGAAACTGGATATGGGGCATAGGGGAACTTTCAGTATTATCTTTGTGATAATTCTGCAAATCTAAAGCTATTCTAAAATAAAAAGTTCGTTTAAAAATAATAAATGAATAAATAGTGGCAAGTGATAAGGTGCATTGATCTAAGTGCATAAGGACTTATATCCAGAATATATAAAGAACTCCTACAGATCCGGAAAAAAACAACTCAGTTTAAAAATGTGCAAAAGACTTAGACATCTCACTAAAGATAAAAACAAAATGGACAATAAACATATGAAAAAGCATTCAACATCAGTAGTCATCAAAGAAATGCAAATTAAAACCACCATAAAATAACATTACTCATCCAAAGAACATCTAAAATGTAAATGATTGTCAATGCAAAGAGTTGGTTAACATGTGGAACACTGGAATTCTCGTGCATTGCAAGTGGAGTATAACTTAGTACAACCACTTTGGAAAATGTTTGGCAGTGCCAACTAAAACTAAGCATACATATGACCATGGATATATACCCTAAAGAAATTAGCACTTATGTCCATCAAAAGATATGCACAATAATGTTTGTGGCAGTTTTCTTTGTAATTGCTCAAAACTGGAAATGACTCAAATGTCAATTAATAGAATGGATAAAGTCATGCAAAGGCATACTATGCTGCAATGAAAAATGACAAACTATGGATACACACGCAACATGGATGAATCTCCCTGACAATGTCGAAGAAAGAAGTCACATACAAAAACAGTATATATTGTATGACTTTACTTACAATAGGTTCAAAATCATACAAAACTAATCAATGGTTGTAGAAGTCAGAATAATAGTTAGCCCTGGAGGGAATACTTACAGGGGAGAGAGCACAAGGAACATTCTGGGATGATGAAAATGTTCTATGTATTGGTTTAGATAGTGGTTACAATAGTTATATACACATGCAAAAATTATTTAGCTCTTCACTTAAGATTTGTGCACTCTATGTGGCTGTCCCCGGGGCTGAGTGGTTAAGTTCACACACTCTGCTTCAGCGGCCCAGGGTTTCACCAGTTCAGATCCTGGGTGCAGACCTAGCACTGCTCATCAAGCCACGCTGAGGCAGCGTCCCACATGCCACAACTAGAAGGACCCACAACTAAAATATACAGCTATGTACTGGGAGGCTTTGGGGAAAAGAAGGAAAAATAAAAACAATCTTAAAAAAAACACAAGATTTGTGCACTTTATTATATATATTACACCTAAATAAAAATTTTTAAAAAGAAATAATCAATAGCATTCACCTATGTCAACCATAACCAACCACAAAAGATAATAGAAAATAAGATATGATTTGCAATAAGACCATATTGACATACCATAAAACCATAGTAATTAAAAGCATGCATGCACGTCACTGGCTCAGAAACAGACAAATAGGAAAATGGAACAGAACCAAAAGCTGTAAACTGGACCATTATATAAATGGGAATTTCACATATGACAAAGGTGACAACACAAAGTAATGGAAAAAGTATAATTTGTTTAGCGGGTAGTTTTGGAAAACTGGCTCTTTATAAGTAGAGACATAAAAGTGGATCCCTATCTCACACCATATATGTAAGTGGATCACAGATAGATCAAAGACATATTTTTGAAAAGCACAACTATAAAGCCAATAAAAGTGTAAGAGAATTTTTTTTTCTTAGAGGAAGGGGAAGGCTTTTAAAACTCAAAACCAGGGCCAGCCCTAGTGGCCTCGTGGTTAAATTCAGTGGGCTCCACTTTGGCAGCCCATGTTAGGTTCCCAGGTGTGGACCTACACCACTCTGTTATTGACCATTGTGTGCTCATGGACCACACACTAAACAAAAATAGAGGAAGATTGGCATTGATGTTAGCTCAAGGCAAATCTTCCTCAGCAAATAAAGACAACTCAAAAGCAAAAAATGTGTCTGCATAAAAATAAGGATTTTTGTCCAACAAAAGATACCATAGACAAAGTTAATAGACAAATGGCAGACTCTGTAAAGATTTTTACCACATCTAAAACCCACAGAGGATTATTAAAAGTATATATGTGGAATTCCTGCAAATCAGTACAAATAAGACCCCAAAGAAAAATGGAAATATGTTATGAAAAGGCAATTCATAGAAAGGGAAGCTTAAATTACTAAATGGGACATAAAGAAATGCTCAAGGTCATGGGGCCCGCTCTGTGGCTGAGTGGTTAAGTTCAGGCGCTCTGATTCCGAAGCCCAGGGTTTCACCGGTTAGGATCCTGGGTGCGGACATGGCACCGCTCATCAAACCGTGCTGAGGTGGTGTCCCACATGCCACACTAGAAGGACCCACAACTAAAAAATATACAACTATGTACTGGGGGGCTTTGGGGAGAAAAAGGAAAAATAAAATCTTAAAAAAAAAAAGAAATGCTCAAGGTCACAAATAATTAGTGAAACACGAAACAATGAATTACCGTTTTTATTCCACTGGAGTGACAAAAAGATAAAGTTGTATAAGACCACATATTCACAAGTATATGAGAAGATTGGCACGTGTATGCTGCTCACAAGAGTATAAACTGATTCAACTATTTTGGAAAATAATAGGTTAGCATTTAGCAAAAACAAGTAATGCTCACACACTATAAGGCAGTGCTCCCAGTCCTAGGTCTGTATTTCAGAGTGCATTCTTCACGGCTTTTTGTTGTTGTAGGGGGAACTAGGAGGCAACCCAGATATCTATCACTCGGGCAATGGAAAAGACAAAAGTAGTAAATTCACTCCTTGAAACATTATGTTGCAGTTAAAAGCAACACTCTCTATGTACCCACGGCAATAGGAACAGGGCTTGAAAACACAGTGTTGTGTGAAAAAGAAAGCAACTGAATGAAATTAATAGCATAATAACATTGATGTAAATTACAAACCCATACACACACCACTTCTGACCATAACCGAGGAACTACAGGAATAGCCCTTTCGCTGTAAACATCAAAAAAACCAAGCCAAACATATAACGCATCCATTTTCAGGTAAAGGAAAAGACAAAGATGGTGTAAGACTGTGATCCCTGAGAGAAACAGGACTCACAAAGTAAGCCCCATGATTGTCCATCTACCTGTCTGAGGATGATTCTTAACTACAGCTAAGAACTGAGTTCTGGCAGAACAGAGGGATCCCACTGATCTAAGAGGGCAGAGACCAGAACTCAGGACAGGAGATATTGCTGGAATCATTGGGGTGAGAATTCGTAGAGGGGGGTGCTGTGGAGAGGTGAGCCCTGGAGGTCTGTATAGTGGTGATCTCCCATGAAAACACGGCTGAGGGCTGTGCTGTACACACCTAGTGAGAGCCTTGAAGGTTGGCCAGATAGAAGCTCCCAGGAGTTGGAGAATGGAACAGAGATACTGGAGATCAAGCAGTCCAGGAGTCACTTGAGTTCTAGTCCTGACAGAACAGAAGGATCTCACGAACCTCCCCGAACTTCAGCTGGGACACTAGAAAGGCTGTGCCTTAGGCATAAGGACCATGTCATAAAGAAAAACCTGCACCACATTCACCTTGACAAAGTCTAAAAACAAACCCACATAGGTGTCCTAATGTGTTTGTAGGAAATACACATAGACGAATTTAGCAGTGAAAGGGTATCATGTCTGCAACTTATTCTCAAACTTTTTGAAAAATATATGCAGAGAGAATGATAAAATAAATGTGGTAAAATATTAACATTTGGGAAATCAGGGTAAAGAGTATATGGGATTTTTTGTAAAGTCTGAAATTCTTCCAAAATAAAAAGTTAAAAAATAATGAAGGGTCGGCCTGGTGGTGTAGTTGTTGGGTTGGTGCACTCCGCTTCAGCCACCCAGGGTTCGTGGGTTCGGATCCCAGGCACAAAACTACACACTGTTCATCAAGCCATGCTATGGTGGTGTCCCATATACAAAATAGAGGAAGATTGGAACAGATGTTAGCTCAGGGCCAATCTTCCTCACCAAAAAAGAAAAGAAAAGAAAAGAAAAAATACCCCACATCATCACATCTTTTTTTCTAAACTGTAGGAATTTATTTTCTCACAGTTCCGGAGGCTAGAAGTCCCAGATCAAGGTGTCAGCGGGGTTGGTTTCTCCTGAAGCTTCTCTCCTTGCTTGCGGATGACTGCCTTCTCATTGGGTGGTCACATAGCGTTTCCTCTGTGCATGTGCATCCCTGGTGTCTCTTTTTGTGTTTCTTAATCTCCTCTTCTTATAAGCCACCATAATGGCTTCATTTTAACTTTACCTCTTTTCAGGCCCTGTTTCCAAATATAGCCACATTCTCAGGTACTGATCGTTAGAACTTCAACAAATGAATTTGTGGGAGACACAATTCAGCCTATAATGTCCTCAGTCCCCCTTCTTTTTCTTTTCTAACTCCCTTTGTTTCTTCAAATACTTTTAAGAATAAAAATCAACTGTCATTGTGGATTTCTAAATTTATGCTTAGAATTCTACCCATCAGTTTTTGCATTACATATTTGGGGCTATGCTATTTCCTGGTGAACTGAAACTTTTACCATTCTGAAATGGTTCTCTTTATCTCAGTAATTTTATTAAAGTCCATTTTATTTGACATTTAAAAATTCCCACTTACACAAAATACTGTTATATGCTTTACAAGGATAATGATTATTTAAGCATGCATATCAAACATACTGAAGGGGGAAAAGAAGAGGAGTCGTAGGTGGGCCAGTGATGATAATGTGCTATAAACTGAGATTATAGTTAATTCAACTCTTCACATCTGAGATCCAAAAAGTAAGGAATGAAAGAGAGAAAGAAAGGTAGGTAGGAAGGAAAGGAAGAAAAAAATAAGGCTGGAAAGATGGAAGGAAGAATTATATAGGTCAAAATTATTAATTTTCAAGGAAGCCAGGAAGACTTTTCAAATAATTGTATGTCATGATTTATAGACTTAGAGGATGAGAGATACTACTCTAAACGGAATTAGAATGAAGAACGTTCCAGAAAGAAGGCATAGCAGGTATAGGGACATAGAGTAATGAGAGTACATGGCATTTTGGATGGAAAAGGAAAGACAACAATGAGCGATGAATTCGGAAAGGTCAGTTAGTGCTAAAACGTAAAAGTATTATGTTGGACTTTGTGCTACAGGTGAAAATACTTAAGATAGTACTGTGGAGTGGTTAAGAAGCTCAGACTTGAATCAAAAAGACGTGGATTTGAATCTGAACCGTACTACATGGCAAGTGTATGACTTTGAGCAAGTTATTTAATCTCACTGAGACTCAGTTTCTTCTTTTTTTTTTTTTTAAAGATTTTAGTTTTTCCTTTTTCTCCCCAAAGCCCCCGGGTGCATAGTTGTATATTCTTCGTTGTGAGTCCTTCTAGTTGTGGCAAGTGGGACGCTGCCTCAGCGTGGTTTGATGAGCAGTGCCATGTCCGCGCCCAGGATTAGAACCAACGAAACACTGGGCCGCCTGCAGCAGAGCGCGCGAACTTAACCACTGGGCCATGGGGCCAGCCCCAAGACTCAGTTTCTCATTGTGAAAATTTAAGTAATAATGATGTTTATCTCAATGAGTTGTGAGATGAGAAAATGCACATAAAGCTCTAAGCAAGTATTTGGCATATAGTAAACATTCAGGCCATGATAGTTATTATTATTGTTATTATTATTCTTGTCACCATCATCATCGTCATCAACATGCATATTATACGAACCAGAAAATTACTTATATTTTAGAAGGCTCACCCTGGTAATAATATGAGGGTTGACTTGGAAGGAGTGAGACTGAGAGTAGATAAACCAGGTAAAAGTGAGTTGCAGTATCTAGGTGAGAGATAATGAGGATCTAAGTGTTGCTAGAGAGCAATCCTTCAGGAAGTGAAGGTCGCGGGTCTTTCCTTCACCTCTTATGAACCACTTCAAATCCTCTTAGCTGTGGCTGTAGCGACCAGTTCTGCACAGGCTTCAACCACCTTCATGAGGTGCAACTTGACAGCATCTCATTGCAGGCCTGCAGTTTACCTCTCCCTTCCTGCCCTAGGACTCCTCTGGTTACACATCCTGGGATCTGGTGGGTACCTGCATGGGTGTTTGCACATGTGTAACCCAGATGTGCCCGGGCAGGTTTTCAGCCTTGTGGGACAACCCTTAACCCATCAAAACAGGAGTGGACAAATAAATGTTTCTTCTTCTGTTCCCTTAGGTGGACAGTTCTGAGATGTATTTCAAATAACTCCTCAGATGGTCTCACAGCATCTAGCATCCAATTGTCCAAAACAGTGGCTAACTCTACAGCCCATCTTTTACTGGCTTCTTCCTCTTTCCTTGTTTTAACCCATGTTGTTCCTCACTTCTGCCCTCTGGAATCACACTCCAGAAGGAACACATAAGCCTTTGTCTCAGGCTCTGCTCTCAGGGCAACCTAGGCTGAGAACACCGTTACTTAAAATGGTCTTAGAGAGCAGACTCTTAGGAAGGAACTACATCATCTAATGAGGACTTCGTTACTGTTGATAACTGGGTTAGCGATACCTCTGACCTGCTCCGGCATCACATTTACTGAGACTCTCACCTGTGGTTGATTGAGATGAGGTCCAAGTGGAAGGGAAGTGCTGACTATGAATACAGTGGCTGTGGCACTTGAAGATTATGGGGCAATGATAATGAGGAGGATTGTGGAGGGGGTTCATTTTTTATTAACATCAGAAGCATTGGAAGACTTGAAGGAAAAAGGAAGAAGACAGGGGCTGGCCTCGTGGCACAGCGGTTAAGTAAACATGTTCTGCTTCGGCAGCCCAAGGTTCGCCAGTTCAGATCCTGGGTGCAGACATGGCACGGCTTGGCAAAAGCCATGCTGTGGTAGGTGTCCCAGATATAAAGTAAAGGAAGATGGGCACGGATGTTAGCTCAGGGCCAGTCTTCCTCAGCAAAAAAAAAAGAAGAGGATTGGCAGCAGATGTTAGCTCAGGGCTAATCTTCCCTTAAAAAAAAAAGGAAGAAGACAGACTCCTATAAGCCAACCAACAACTCTCACAAAGCTGTGAAGGCCAGAGCGCCCCTATGATAGCATTTCAGGAGACCCTCAACACCTGAAACAATAGGGCAGCCTGTGCTGAAAATCAGGCCTTGATTCTAATCATAAGGGTAGCATTGCTTCAAAGTCTCGACAGATGTCTTAAGTCAAAGTCGGTCCCTGCGAGGAAGAAAGAAGAACCCTGAGATCTGGAATAAAGATAATTAGATGGATAAGCATGAGAATTTTGAATCCCCAGATTCTCTTAAATCCTCCAGGCTAGCAGAAGCAGTCCCTTTCCCTAGCTGCCTTCCCTTACTTGAGGCAGGTGCCTTATAAGATGACTCTTGTCCATCATAAGCTCTACCCCTGCCGCCCTTCACTGCTCCAGGCTCCAATAGTGATAACCAGGGTGAGGTCTGAGCATAGCCCAGGAGGGGAAATATCTTTCCTGCCCCAAGAGAAAATAAATCACACAACAAAAAAATTATAGGACTTGGCTAAATGCCCCCACAGAAAGCAAAGGTGTATATCTTGAGGATATCAGAGCAGGGGTGTGGAGTGTAAGACTAAATAGGTGAGAATTCATTGACCTGGAGACACTCGCCCAAGACTCAGATTCAGTATTCTGGCAAGAACACATCTGGAGCTGGTCCTAATATCCTGCTGGGGATGGTTCTTTTGAAGCTTGAATACAAGGAACACATCAACACGTCAACCCAGCTTCTAGCACTTAGTAAGCAGCTTTGGTTCTGTAGAAAGTCAGGACCAAAACCAGTTTGTCTTTAGTGAAAAAGACAGTACCCGTTTACAGTCTTGTGCCAAGGCTGTTTTATTTAACTCTCCTGCTCTGTCACCATATAGTCTGCCTTGATCTCTTAACATTCTACAGAAATCACGCTGGTCCAATATATTGAAAACGTCAAACTAATTGGACCTGGTGAGCAGGAGTGATAAATACTCCCAAAATACCCTAGTAATACATAAATAATATATAAGTAAGCCAGGAGGTGAGAGAGAAAACTCATGAAGATTTAAGGGACTGCAGCATGGGTGAAGTGTTTAGGGATGCAGTGGTCTGCAGCATCCCTTAAAAGTTAAAGGACAAGCTGCTTCACCTTGCACTAAGGAAGAGAGCAAAAGAAGCTGTGCTTGGTGGACCTCTTTCAATTATGAGAGCAGCATATACCACATTTGGGAATACTGCTTTATCCATTTATTTATTCAGCATGCTTTTTCCCCCAGTCATTTTATTGAGATCGTAATGGTTTATAACATTGTGTCATTCCAGGTGTACATTATCGTTTATCAATTTCTGAATAGACTTCATTTGCTCACCACCAGTAGTCTAACTTTTGTCTGTCACTGTACATATGTGCCCCTTTAACCCTCTCACCCACCCTCCAAGCCCCTTCCCCTCTGGTAAGCACTAATCTGTTCTCTTTATCTATGTGTTGTTTATTTTCCACATATGAGTGAAATCACGCAGTATTTGTCTTTCTCTCTCTGGCTTATTTCACTTAACATCATACCCTCAAGATCCATCCATGTTGTTGCAAATGGGACGATTTTGTCTTTTTTTTTTAACAGCTGAGTAGTATCCCATTGTATATATATACCACATCTTCTTTATCCGTTCATCTGTAGAAGGGCACTTGGGTTGCTTCCACATCTTGGCTATTGTGAGTAATGCTGCAATGAACATAGGGGTGCATAAGTCTCTTTGGATCATTGATTTCAAGTTCTTTAGATAAATATTCAATAGTGGGATAGCTAGATCGTATGGTATTTCTATTTTTAATATTTTGGGAAATCTTTCTACTGTTTTCCATAGTGGCTGCACCAGTTTGCATTCCTACCAGCAGTGTACGAGTGTTCCCTTCTCTTCACATCCTCCCCAACATTTGTTGTTTTTTATCTTTGTAATAATAACCATTCTGACATTTGGGACTACTGCTTTATCCATTTATTTATTTCTTTTGTTTTTATAGCAGGCTTTGTGTGTGTGTGTGTGAAGATTGGCCCTGAGTTAACATCTGTTGCCAATCTTCCTCTTGTTGTTTTTTCTCCCCAAAGCCCCAGTACATAATTGTATATCCCAGTTGTAGGTCATTCTAGTTCTCCTATGTGGGATGCTGCCACAGCATGGCTTGATGAGTGGTGTGTAGGTCTGCGCCCAGGATCTGAACTGGAGAACCCTGGGCAGCCAAAATGGAGCATGTGAACTTACCCCAGTAGGCCACGAGCTGGCCCCTTACCCATATATTGAGTATTTAGGAAAGCTCCCAATTTTGAGTGAGACCAAGAGAAAGAGAGGGACCTGCTACAGAGTAGGTCTAAACCACAGAGAAAGCTGTCCTGCCACTAGGGTCATATGACTCAGCAGATGTGATATGCCAGAGGTACCCATGTTAGGTAAAACCACCGCATGGTGTCTCTTGCAAACTCCAAAAGCAGAGTTGCTGCATGTTTCTAGACCAAGTGTAGGAAAACTATGGCCCATGGGTTAAATTCAACTTGGTTTGTTGTTGCTGTTGTCTTTTGGTTTTCGTTTTTATTTGTTCAGATATTTTTTTACAGCCCACAAGCTAAGAATGGTTTTTACATTTTTAAAGGATGTATATATATATATATATAAAGAATATTCATCAGAAACTGTATGTTGTCTACAAAGTATAAAATATTTACTCTCTGAACCTTTACATAATTATTTGGGAAACAGCTTCTAGTGTGTAACTGGGACCCAGTAGAGCCTAAGTGGCTTACTATGGGACGTCAGTGACAATGCAACCTGAGCTCCCAATCACATGCTGGGTGTTATAAGGTTACCATGTCACAAGCTTAAGCATTCCATTGTACAGTGGAAATGCTAGATTTGGGATTGAGTCCAAGCAGGACCAGAAGACATGAGTAAGTTATAACAACAGATGACCTAAACTCCTATGTCACTTACCTCTGCTGCACTGAAGGCTCTCTTTCAATTCACTCCAATTATGGGGGCAGGAAACTTCGGCCTGGTTCACAGAAGGATCAGCTAATATGTTGGTACTAATAACAAATGAACTATGCTGCACCACGGTGAAGGGAAATTCTCCCAGTAGGTAGAGCTGAGAACAGTACATTTGTTCCTTCACTCCATGTGGAGAGATAAGTGGCCTGAGATACGGATAACGTGGACTCATCGTGGTGAATGTTTTGTCTGCTTAATCAGGGTCCTAGAAGAAGAAAAATTGGAAGATGAGGACAAGGAGGCTTGGGAAAAGGTAGATGGATGGACTTAAAGAGGCACAAATCGTGTCACTCTTTGTGTCTCATTATAATGTCCACCAGAGAGCAAACACCACAAAGGATGCACTCAGGAGCCAGGTAGGCAGGATGACGAGCCCTGTGAACGTCAGTCTGACTCTCTCCTTGGCCATCCCAGTACTGAACAATGGGTCTGTTGGTGGAGTAGCCATGATAGTAGGGATGCAGGCTATGCATGGGCCCAATATTATGGGTTCCTTCTAATCAAAGTTGATCTGGCTATTGTCACTGAACAAATGAATGCCCAGCTGGCAAGAAAAGAGACCAGTGCTGAACCTTCAATCTTACTCCATCCCTTGTGGGAACCAGCCAGCCATCTGGTGGCAGATTGATTATATCAGACCCTTTCCTCCCTGTAGGAGTGGTAGTTAGTTCCTACTAGGACTGAAAGCTACTCCAGAAATGGAGTCGTTTCTACCCACAACGCCTCTGCCAGCACCACCATCTTAGGGCTGACACAATTCCTTGTCTGCTATCATAACATCCCACACACCATTGTCTCAGAACAGGGACTCTTTCTATGCCAAAGAGAGTACAACAATGACAACACGGACACAAAATCCACTGGTCTTTCCACACTCCCCGTCATCCAAAAGCTGCAGGTCTAAGAGAGTTTTGGAGCGGCTTGTTAAAGCTTCGCTCTAGGCACCAGCTTGGAGATAGCACAATGTGAGTCTGGGATACTTTCTCCAGGACGTATTTATGTGCTGAATTAATGCTGGTATGTATGTCAAATGGTTAGAGTACATAGGTTTGGGAACAAATGATGAAAATAAGATTGCCCTACTCACTTGGGACATAGTAAAATTGAATTTAAAGCCACAGCTTCCACGTTGGTCACTTTAGACTTCTAATACTAGTGAACCAGCAGGCAAAAAAAGAGTTACTTTAAGGGCAGGGATGGTTATCCCTTATTCATATGATGCCTCCGTGCTCAGTGTTGATGGTGAACAGCTAATTGCAGCAACTACAGCCTAACCAAGGTGAGGAAACTATGGGCTAAGACCTCCTGGGTATGCAGGTGTGGGTCACCCCACTAGACAAGCAATCCAGATTAGCCAAAGTGTTGGCTAAGGATAAGGGAGCTGTAGAGTGTATAGTAGATAAGAGAGATGATGACTATCAATTATGGCCTTGGGACCAGCTTTAGATTAGTTTATATCACTTGCTTTACTAACTTTCTTGAATTAAGTCTTTGCAGAGATTTTTGGCTGGGCACCATGTTGAAGAGGATTGCTAAAAATTGGATTTAATGGAGGTTATACGTGGATCTGTGTGGTGCAAGGAGCAGATGGTATCGTTCAACTCTTGTGTGCCACTTCAGAGCCTCTTGGCCTTATCTCAAATTTCAACTGCAACTGTGGTGACAGTTTTTCTTAGAGACAATTCTCCATGGGTCTATCACATTCTGTATGTCTTATATCAGCTTTTGTTCCAGATTATCTTTACAAGGATATTTGTACAGCAAACAGTCTTAGAAGATAGAGGTAATGTCTCCTTTTGGAGGTTGGGCATGTTTGCTAACAGCCCCCTTTAAAAGATTGACGTTCCTCAGCTATGACACAAACCCACTGTGTGCACAGCATCCACCTGGGTCTGTCTCTGTATCACTTTGGTGGGACTTTGTAGGGGTTGGGGGAAAAGAACTGATGCAAACATGAAACTGATGTTGCCTGTTGTGAAGTGAATAATGAAATTCTTTGTCTCTGACCTAGGAGTCTCATATCTTCTGTTAGCATCCATGAAAATGTGGCTTGCCAATACAGTTAGCTTGCAGATACAATTCTGACAAATACCCACCCAACCTGCCTGTGTGACTCACCTCAGGCCTGAGCCGCAGGCCAGTCACTTCCTACCCCAGGGCTTCTCTGATGTCATATCATAGTTCCCCCTTAGAAACATGCTTGGCTCTTATGCATGTGCAACCTAGAAGTGTGGGGAAGTTAATAGCCTGGGGAGCAACCCTTGACCAATGGGGAATGAGAGCTGATTCTTCCTTCTTTTTTCTCTGGGTCAGATGGTCCTGAGATACATTTCATAAATCTTCTCACAGTCCCACAGGATCAAGCACTCAGTCTCCCTTAGCAGTGGACAACTAAAAGCCTTTCCTTGTATTGGCTCTTTCTCCTTCCTAGTTTCACTTCTTACTCCTGCCCTCTGGAATTATCCTTGCAAATAAACTATTGACATTATGTCTCAGGTTCTACCTTGGGGGAAACTCAGGCTATGGCAATGGAACTTTAGATGTGATGGCAAGATGATTTAAAGTTTTTAAGCCTGAGTGACTTGCAGGATGGTAATGCCATTAGAGGAGACCAGCAATGCAGTAGGAGGAACATGTTTGCTACTGAAAATACTTAATTTGAATATTTAGGTATATCCTTGTGATGCCCAGCACATCAGTGATGCTGATCTAGATATCAAGTAAAAGCTAGATCTTCCATTCAGCAAAAACATATATTGAAATTATACTATGTACAAACCGGTTTTGGTTCAACGCCATGTTCTTAAAGATAACTGACACCTTGTAAGAATGAATACTTGAGAAATGGGGAGAAGATAAGCAACGTATCAGAAACAGCAGTAAAGAATTAAGCACATATTCTGTGCATGGCTCTATGCTTCATTCTGCTATGAAGGAAACAGAGATGAAATAGCCATTGGATTTACTTAAAGGTATTCATAATCTAATAGAGATGATGTTTTTATATAATGCACAATTGGGAGTGAAAAATATTCTTAAAAGAAGTAGAAATAGGAGCTCTGAGGAGAGGGGAAGCCACTACTTGCAGCTGAGATATTGGGATAGAGGGAGGTGGCATCTGAGCTGGACTCCAGATACTTAACACGGAAGCATGCAATAACAAGACTGTGAGGTCAGAAAGCTGCAAGCAGAAGCAATGACAAAGGCACAGAAATGGGAGAGCATGATTTGGAGAATGTGGTAGTTAAGAGTCTTTGGTTGTAAAGATCACATTACTTTAAGTGATAAAGATTTCCTCCAAGATTATGTGGGAAAATAAAGACAGTAATCTCAATCATGTAGGACTGAGGCCTTGTAGGGGATTAAATTCCATCTGGGAACCAGGAGGCTGTACCGGATCCAAGACAGCTCAAGGGATCGGGTGTTTTGTCTGGATCCCTTTCTATGGTCTGCCACTGTGTAGGGATGCTCTCTCTGCATCTACTGCTTCTGCTACTACCACTTAACTTCTCACTGTGTTTCTGCACACTCAAGACCACTGTCTACTCCTGGCTTCTGCTGTGTCATAACTTCTAGTTACAGCTTTTTCTCTGTGTGCCTTTCAGCTTCTGGCCCTGCCATTAAGTACTTTACTGTCTGGGTCTCAAATTCAATCTTTGCAAGAGAAAATTTGATTGATCTGGTTAATTATTATCATTCCTATTGAACAACTCTCTCGGGCAATTGGACAGACTATGAATAGTCTGCAATACCGAACTGGACAGACTGGTCAGTTGGATGTGTCAAAGATGACAGAGTCCCGTGGTATAGAACGAGGTGACCTCAGAGCTGTGGGAGCAGAAGGCACTGCTCCACCACTGGGAATATCAAATAAACAACTTGGCTTAATCTTAGGTATAGCAATGAGGAATAAACCTGGGACAAGACAATGATGGCCATAAGTGCAAGGATGAGTCATTTAGATCTATTTGACTAGGCCAGTAGTTCTCAACCCTATCAGACCTCTTTTTGTAATGTCCTCTCTACTATTCTTAAATGACGTCCATAGATACTATAGTCTAACTACACACATATATTTTTTAAAAAAATCAATATACTACTTTAACCGTAATATAAGGAAAAATGAAAGGAAAATGATTATAATAAAATAATATGTATTTCAATATGCAATTGCTCAGAGACAGCTACACTAGAAGTCATGAAGCAGTAGTCAGATGCTTGCAACTATAAATAGCAAAATTATGTTATAGCTACAATTCAGACTGAGATAAGCATGTTGTGTTGGTGACTCAGATGCCACCAACAATATTACAATCAGTAATGTAATTTTTGGGGGATGATATCATCAACCTCCGGCATAGTATCCAGTACTCAGTTAAATTTAGTGTTTTTTGAGATGGAAAATAATCTGAAAGCAAAAGAGACCCATTAAAGATTTTTAAAAGATGAGTGTCTGGATCAGAACAATCTTCAGGAAGATTAAGACTCCTAAAAGATGATGAGCTTCAAAGGTCTGGGTTGTTTCCATATTTGGCTCATTTCCCACTCTTACCCCAGTGCTTATAAGTAGTAGACACTCAATATATGATTTTGAATGGAATTGATTTGAATCAAATAAGGGCCCTGAGGGCCCTTTGCTAGAACATTATCTTTGGGCAGAGCTCCAGAAAAGCAGTGTTAGTGGAAGAGACTCCCTCATCACAGGGCCCAAATTCAGTCCTCTCTCTATTTCACATGTGCAGGACTTTAGAGTGTGAAATAGAATGTTCTAGGTCCAGCTCTGTTGCAAAGAAAGCTACATTCTATTAAATCCTCTTAAGATTCACTAGTAACAAGCGGAAGCACCCACAATCATGAAAGTCTTCAACGAAAATCCATTCTATGTAGCTGGCATACAACATATTCCAAATTTTGGTTGCCTGTTTGAAGAATGTCTGCATGCCTTAGCATGGTGCCTGGCACATAATAGCGACTTAACAAATACGTGTTGAATTAATGAATGAATAGCGGCAATTGAAAACAATGTCTAAGGCAGAAAAAAGAAAAAGCAAAATTCTAGTATGTGACACCAGAACCAAGTCTGGGACTCAGATTAGTTTTCAGTTTGAAGAACCATCAAGTAGACTGACTGAAAAGCAGGTACTCAGGCCACAAATCCAAAATAAAACAACAACAAAAAAGTAATATATGTGCTTGGTTACAAAGTAGTGCAGAAGAGCTTAAGATAAAAAGCAACAGTTTCTTGATCTTTTTCTTCTCCCCCCACCTTCAGTCCCACTGCCCCAGATAAGTCCAAGTTTCTAAATGCAACACTTTGTTCAAAAGACCTTGTGACATTATATCTATTTCAGCTTTATTCCTTTTCTGTAACTATAAAATTACTGATCTGATTAAGAAGACTTACACATTGAGTTGATTTTCAATGTAAATGATGGGGAGAGTTTGCAAGGACACACATCTACCACTTCAGCCTTGGTGACAATGGCAGGTGTGACTATCATTATTCAGTACAGAGCCACTGTTCTCTTTAATAACAAAAAGACAATAATATTTATTTATAGGTAAATATTTATAGAGAATTATCCATAGGCATCATTCTAAGCACTCATTTTACAAATATGCTCTTGTAGGACATCAGAATTGGCCACCCCAAAATGTGTCTCTTTGCCTTGATTATTTTCTAAGAACAAAAGAAACTTTGATCTTCCCCCTAACTGCCTAAAGAATTTAAGACAAAAGGCCTGTCCCCAGGACAGGTTATCACCATAGGTAACTCTGGATATTGGTAGACTGTGAGGGTCTTTATTAAGCCCATTCTCATCTACCAAACATTTGCTTTTCCATCTCCATGTGAATTGCCTTCCTCCCCTTTGAAGCCCCAAACCACTACCCCCAACACCGTCCTTTGTCTTTAGCTGAAGATTGTATTTAAGATGGAAACTCAGTCATTCTGGCGTTTCTCCCATGTATACATGTTATAAAGCTTTGTTTGATTTTCTCCTGTTATTCTGTCTCGTGTCAATTTAATTCATAGACCAGCCAGGAGGACCTAGAATGGGTAGAGGAATTGTCTTCCTCCCCTACAATCTCATTCAATTCACACAACAATTTATAAGCATGTGCTATTATTATCCTCATTTTTCAGATGAGAAAACCGAGACCAAGATAGGTTAAATAACTTGTTCCAAGTCACACAGAAGACAGTAAACAGTGGCACTTGAACACAAACTCTTGATGAAAATCTGAAAGTGTCTCCGACACAATGCTGAATCCCATTTCTGTCAGACTCCTGGAAAGCTCTGGTCTTTTTAAATGTATACCTTATAGAATTAAAGAAAGGCGATGATTATGCAAGTGGGATAAAATATCAAAAGAATACTTGGGGAAATGATGTCAGCTCTTAAAAAGAAAATAAACTTTCCTGTAATGCAATGATTGGCAGCCACTTTTCCTCATAAGGTTCCACCATTTTGCGCAGTGTCAATGCTTCCTGATGCAGGACAAAAACACTGACAATCAGAAACAGGTCCTGGCCGGCCCTGTGGCCTTGTGGTTGGGTTCCTGCACTCCGCTGTGGTGGCCCAGGGTTTCGCAGGTTCGGGTCCTGGGCGTGGACATGGCACCATCGTTGGGCCATGCTGGGGTGGCATCCCACATGCCACAGCTAGAAGGACCTACAATTAAGAATATACAACTATGTATTAGGGGGCTTTGGGGAGAAGAAGGAAAAATAAAATCTTAAAAGAAAGAAACTGATAAAGAGCAACTCCTGTCAAAAAACAACCTTCAAGCACACCAACAGGAGGATAATTTAGTGTTTAGTGGCGAGCATAATGGAGTTATTTAAAATAATGATCCTGAAGATCTGAGACATGGGCAAATGTTTATATAACACTCCCTGAAAACAGTAAAATAGAAAAATGATAGCTCTGATGCAGCTATGTGAAAACCTCTTCTTGTGAACATTAATGTAAGGAGAGAAGCAAAAGCAACTGTGATTAGGTATGATTTTTCCCCATAAATTTCTATAGTATTGGTTTTTGACTGAAAAGGCAACTTGAACACAAACAATACAGCACTATTATACAAAAATGGGTTCTGGCTGCAGTAGTATAGGAGTAGGGTGAAACTGGACCAAGTTTATCAAGGACCTCTAAAAAATTCCCTCTGCAATGCTCCCATCTTGTTAGAACTTTATCTCACAAATCAAGGTTTATTTTCTCTTTGAATTCTGGAATTTTTGCTCTTGCATTAAAAAATAAGTGTGTGAGGGGCTGGCCCCGTGGCCGAGCGGTTAAGTTCTTGCGCTCCACTGCAGGTGGCCCAGTGTTTCGTTGGTTTGAATCCGGGGCGCGGACATGGCACTGCTCATCGAACCACGCTGAGGCAGCGTCCCATATGTCACAACTAGAAGGATCCACAATGAAGAATATACAACTATGTACTGGGGAGCTTCGGGGAGAAAAAGGAAAAAAATAAAATCTTTAAAAAAAAAATGTGTGTGAGTGTTTTAATTATTATTTCCTGCACTTTAGGACTGAGTCAGACAAATCAATTTTGGTCCTGGGCAAGCCCCTTCGATCTTCAAAGTCTAGCCAGTCTTTGAGACCTACGTGTCTCCGCACAAGGTGAGCAGCCTCCACTGAAACCTGCATATAGCATCTGTTGCTTGGGGCCACTCAAGCTTTCAAATTTCAGTCTCCGATTCCAGCTCCCCGGCGGGATCAGCGAGAACCCGCGCCCGATCTCGTCTCCGCGGGGCGGCGGGGCCGCGCTGACTCAGCTCATCCGGTCTCGGTCGGCGCGGCTCCCGGCTGCGCTGCAGGGCCCGGCGCAGCCTCCCGGCTCACCACGCTGGAGCCGCCCGCGGCCCGGCCCCGCCGTGACTCAGCCGCTCGCGCCCCGGGCCGGGAGCTCCAGCCGCCGCGACGCGCCTGCTTCCGCCCGACGTGCGGGTCTCCAAGATCCTGAAAGGGACTGACGGCTTGATAAGGGTCCCTGATCTCCGCGCTTAGGCCCTGCAAGGCCCTTCTCTGCAAATTGAGGAGTTGAGGTCTTGGCACTGGAAGCTCTTCCTCACCCCGCAGGGCACAGCGGGGGCTGGTCTCAGAGGCGACAGTGGAGGCCTGGGGCAGCCCCGGGTCTGGAGAGCCCGACGCCCCACGTTGGAAGCTCAGCGCTGCGGCTCGCCGCGTGTGACCCCCCAGAGAGTCAATCTGGCCAAATCTCACTCTGCAAGTGGGCGAAATGGGGGTGATTCCACGCCCGCCTCGGTGGTGTTAGCACAGCCTAGCAAATAGTAGGAACTCGTTAAATCTGTGTTTATTTCTTTTGAAATACCTTTTAGATATAGCTCTTCCTCTCCATGCCCCTGCAACCATCTTGGACTTGGACTTGACATCTCAGCGCAGGGTCACCGCAGTGGCTTCCTAACTGGTTTTGCCGCATTCCCATCTAACTCTTACACAATGACCTGGTGCATTTTTACCGCATAGTATGTTCTTCAAGTCATTGTCCTGCTCCAAAAATTTTAACACCTCCGTGTTGTCTTTTGGTTTGAGTCCTTTCGCTCGTATTTAAAGGACTACAATGTAGTCTGACTCATCCAAACCCCCATCCCTCCCGTAAATATTTTATGTCTGCTCTTCGCCCTACATCGTGGGACATAGATTTCTGGCCTCCGGGAGCTGGGAGGAAGTGGGTAGATAAACTCATAAGCACCTAATTATAATACCGTGTAATAAGTGCTCTGGTCTAAGTATGAACAGGAGAGGTGAGCAACTCAGTGAATAGAGGGGGAAGGGGAAGAGGCAGCGTGGCTTGATGGATGACTAGGAGTTGACCAGCATTCTGATAGACGGTGTACAGAGGAGTGTCCTGGTTGATGTAGAACCTGAAGGTCATGTTGTGGTCAGGACTGTTGCCCTTACAGAATGCTCAAAACATCTAGCCCCTTCCCTTGGTTTTCTTGGGTCCAGAAGTACGATGGGAAATAAAATTTGGGTTTAAAAATGAACACCACTTGATGAAACAGATGGTAGGAAGGAATAACGGATTCCTTAAGGGAGCAGCCCCGTACTGAGGAAGAAGTTCCCGTCGAGGGTGGAATCTGCCAGGAGGGTCTGAGTGCTAGAGAAGACAGTGTTTGTGAGGATTCTATAAAGCTGTATTTGAACCTGCCGTCTCAGTCCTGGAAGAAGGCGGTGTGCTAAAATGGAAACAACTGACTCACCGGGGACCCAGCTACCCTTCCAGGCGGCACCTGGAAAGAACTGAATTATTATGAACCCAGCACACACTGCTGCAGGGTCCCTACTAAAAAGAGCTGCGAGTGAGAAGGGGACAGGCATTTGTCATTGGAGTTCTGCAAGTTGGCAGGGACAGATTCTTGGTGGTAGCAGGAGAGGACATGCTCCAAGGGGCCTCAGGGGTCAAGGACTCTTCAGTGACACTCTGCAGATGGCCCAGGTAGCATTGATATGCGTCCTTGGGTAGAGGACAAGAGATAAAAGGTGGTAAAGGCAGCAGTTCATACAGGCACTGTGATTACAGTTGATTTCAATTCCTTTCTTTGTATTTTTCAGAATTAAATAAATTTTCCACTGGGAACGTTTCACTTTTAATCTAAGAAAAGCACACATTTTTAAAAAGTCATTACGCAGTGCTGCTGCAGATGAAGTAAAGTGGGCTCTCTTATTCACTCGAGTTTTAGAAAAAAGGAGTCACCGTACGCTTTTTGACTTGTCTGTGAAAAATATACATATTGACCATAATGTAAACATTGATTATTGATATAAGCCAAAATTATGACTTAACTGCTCTGGGAGGATGAGGACGGAGAAGTGGGGTTGCATGTGTGGTGTATTTGTAAGAGAGTTACATCCTCATCTAGCACAACAGGAAGGCAATAGGGCATGCTTAACGCAGATACATCAGGAAATAGCATAAACACATTGCTTTGATATCTGGAGGTAAATACCCGAAGAACAGTGAAAAATGGAAAAAGATTGTCCTTGGGCTATGACGAGGAGCAACGCAGAAGACTGTTCTTTTTCACTATACATTTTTTAGTGGTATCAAAGCATTGAAATATTTTTCAATATTTCAATGAATATTTTCTCTCTTTTTTTTTTTTTTAAAGATTGGCACCTGAGCTAACAACTGTTGCCAATCTTTTTTTTTTTCCTGCTTTTTCTCCCCAAATCCCCCCGGCACATAGTTGTACACTTTAGTTGTGGGTCCTTCTAGTTGTGGCATGTGGGATGCCGCCTCAGTGTGGACCAACAAGGGATGCCATGTCCACGCCCAGGATCCCAACCAGCATCCTGGGCTGCCGCAGTGGAGAGCGCAAACTTAACCACTTGGCCGCGGGACCAGCCCCTCAATAAATATTTTCAATGAAATATTTTGAAACTTCATTCATGTTTTATATGGATAAAAATAAAAGCATACAAACCTGTTGTCCCAGTAATTTCATTTGTATGTGTATATCCTCAGGTGATAATTCCAGATATGGGCAGAGATTCATATACAGTAGTCACTGCAGAGTTATTTATTTAGAAGGAAAAACTGGGAACAATGTAAATGACTAATGTAATGCAATAATTTAAAAAATTGTAGTGCGTTCATATGATGATTTTTAAAAATAACATTTTTGAGAATTATTTAATTTCACAAAAAATGCTAATTTAAAAATGAGTGAAAATAAAACCAGGATGCCAAAGTATGTATAGTCATAGTAAACAGACTGGAAGGGAATACTTCAGAACGTTTATGTATTTATCCTTGGGAATTAGGATTATAAAGTTAAGAGTCTGCCAATTGGGTTCTTTAGGAAATAAACGCTGCGTTGGAGTTAGCAGTGAAAAAAGTTTGTTGGGGCGTTACACCTATGAAAAAAAGGGGAGGACGCAGGGTTGGGCAGATGGAGTGGTCAGATGTGATACCAAATCTCTGCCAGCCCAGCAGGGAGCTTTGCAGCTAAGATTGCCTTTTGGAGGTGTCCTGTGATGGGTGGAAATAGCCAGGTCTTTGTACCACCAACTTCCACAGTCATTGGTTAGGGCGACTCTGAGAAGAGAGTGACCTTGGCTGGAAAGCTGAAGATGACCAAGAGGTTAAGAGCTGGAAGCTGTCAGTTGACCTCATTCCCTGCAGCTGAGCAGTAAATCCTTTCTTGAGAGGGAATCTGACCAGTGCATCTCTCTACCTGCGACAAAGGGTGATTTTTCTTTTTTTGGTGAGGAAGATTGTTGCTGAGCTAACATCTGTGCCAATCTTCCTCTATTTTGTGTTTGGGATGCCACCACAGCATGACCTGATGAGCACTGTGTAGGTCCGCACCCAGGATCTGAACCTGCGAACCCTGGACCAACAAAGCAGAACGTGCAAACTTAACCACTATGCCACCTGGCTGGGCCCAAAAGGTGATTTTTTAAATATGTTTTGTATATTTTTTTGTACTCTCCTAATTTTGGTACCAACTATATATTTTTTTTAATAAAAATTTTAAAATAGTAAGTAGACTCCCCAAAAAAAGTCAGACGGGATCTCCTAAGGTAAAGTACATATGCTTTAGAGCATTGACCTTTTTTCTTTTGGTCAGCTATTTTGTCTGTTCAGAGGTCATCGCTGTCCTTTTTTGGCTTGTAGGCTATGCTCCAAATAGGTTAAGTTGCCAGAGCTGAGTTCCACTATCTCATCTGTGTAATGAGGAAATCTTATCTCACTATAATTGTGAAAGTTACTCTTCCTTTGATTGATTCATTCATCCACTCAACAAACACTTGTTATGCATCTACCTGTTAAACTACTATACTAGGCACTTTGCTGGATGTAGAAATTGATGAGTTGTTGATCACACACTTATAAAGCTCACAGTTTCGTAGATGAAATGTCATGCACTTAATAATATGTTAAAAATGTACATACCCTTAGAGTTTCAGTTTTGCAAGATGAAAAGAGTTCTGGAGATTGGTTGGACAACAGTGTAAATGCACTTGACACTACTGAACTGTACGCTTAAAAATGGTTAAGGTGGTAAATTTTCTGCTATGTATATTTAACCGCAATTAAAAATTAAAAAAAAATATATATATACTGTATGACTTAGTGATTACACTTCTGACTGTGCATCCCAAAGAAACTCTCACCATGTGTACAAAGAAACAAGTGTGAGGATGTCCTCTGCAGTGTTGTTTATAATAGCAAAAAGGTGGAAACAGCCTGAATTTTTATCAAAGAGGAATGGGTAAATAAACTGTAGTATACTCATATATTGACCTGAATTGGTCTCGAAACCAATTTTGGGTGATAAAAGCAAAATGCAAAAATGATACATGTATCATGATACCATTAATGTAAATTTAAGAACACACACAACATCCCAATCCATGTGGTTCCATATGGATCCATATAACGGATCCATATATATACACAGATAAAATTAGAGGGAATGGAATGGAAGGACACACACCAAGCTCATGGTGGCAGTTGCCACTGGACATTGAGAGCGGAAATGGGACTGAGTGGAAGAGTGTGTGGTTAAAGGAGACAATTTTCTCTATAATGTTTCACTTCTTTCAAAAATATGGAAGCAAATATGAAACTGTTAAGAACTGGTGGTTCTGGGTGGTGAGGAAATGTGTGATTTTTATTTTATTACACTGTTTTGTATTTTTAATTTCGATTTTTAAAAAATAACTACAGGGTTTAAAAAAGCTAATGATGCATGCATAAAGAGAGATATAGGTAAAGTTCTATGGGAATTCAGAATTGAGAGACATCAAAGGCAAGGTGGAAGAGAGACAGGGGTCAGGAAAGGCATCTAAACTGAGCCTTCAAGGACGGAGAAGATGAAGATAGATGAGAGGGGGAATGTGGAGTGGTATTCCGGGCAGAGTGAGCAGCACGAAAGAGGCACGGAGACAGGAAAGCAAGAGACTCTTGAGTAGTTCAGACTGGCTGGACCAGAAGATACCTGATGACGAATAGCAGGAAGAGAGGTTTAAAAGTGGTTGCAGCCTCATCCAAAAGGAGCCTTCTATGGAAAACCAAGATTTCAGTCTGTTCTGTAGATGGTGGATTGTCATTAAGAATTTTGGAGTTGGGAATGACAGGCACGGAACAAGAAGATTACTCTGGTCATGAAATATAAAGTAGTTTGAATGGAGAAGGACCAGAGGCAGAGAAAGCAGCTTGGAGGAAAGGACCGTGGGAGTCCAAGGGAGGGGTGAATACACGTCCTCCCCCCAGCCCCTTTTTTAACAGCCTTACTGATCCTGGTGCCCTTTTGACCACACACAATAGTCTCTGAAATAGTGTTTCTGCCTCTGGGCTGATGTTTCCCAACCATTTTTCCTGTTCCAACACACGGCTCAGAGTTCTAACACACTCTCTGCAGTTACAGCAGTTCCCCGAGGCGGGGATTCTAGAGACAAGTGGTAGAAATGTGCAGTTTGAAAGAGGAGCCAAGTGATTTTCTGATCAATCATAACTTTCATCCTGTACAAACACTGTCCAAAAACGTTCGAAGATTCCCATTGCCTGGTTCTATTCAGAGATTCTGTTCCCCGAGAATGGAATAGAGGTCACATTCCTCAGCACGTCCCCGCCCAGGTCTGGTAGCAGCTAACTTCTCCGGCTGGCGCTCCTTCTCCCACACGGATTCTACGCTCTGGCATGTTGATATGCTCTGCAGTCCCATACGCACAGCCATGCGTTTTCTCACTCTTTGTTTTCTGGGATGCTCTTCTTCTCAATCTCTGCCTATCAGACATTCTGTTCAATCGAGGGCCCAGATCCCGCTTCTTCCATGAAGCTTTTTTTTTTTATCACGCCAGAGGGAATGATCTCCTTCCTCTCAGTTATCAAGGTTTCTGCTAGTCACATGACAGCTTACACTGCCTCTCTCTCTTTCTTTAACATCGTGTCTCCTCTTCTACTCTAGATTTTGAATCTCTGGAGGTAGTGACAAGTTTTTTTGTTTTCTCAATCCCTCTAGAATACATTAGCCCAGAGTCCTTGCAAGTCAAGATGTTTGATGATTAAAATAACGACCATTTATGAAAGCCTTTTAGTGCCAGTCACCATATACATTACATCTATTCCCCATAACAGCCCTAGGACATAGGTAATGTTGTTCCCATCTTACAAAAGAAGAAACAGAGGCTCAGAGATATTGATTAACATGCCCAATATATATAGCTAGAAAATAGGAGATTTAAGATTTGAATAGGGCTCTGGTAGGCCCTGAAGCTTGTGTTGTTTTCATTGCATTATGCTGCTTTTCTTATGTAATAGTTGAATGAATGAAAGAATAAATTTTTGAGCACTTTTTTTCAACTTGCTTTTCTTTGGCGTATTTCCTCCCTGGAGGTTTACCCAGTTGTTAAAGCAGAAGGAAATACCAGTCACTCTTTCTTGCCAGCTGTATTAGTTTCAAGTAATAGAATCCAACTCATACTGACTTGCACAATAAAAGTAAACATGTTGGTTAATAAATCAAGGAGCCCCTCGGTGGACTGCTGGCTTTAGCATTGGATCAATGTTGCAACAAATTTGCGCTCTCTTTCAGTCTTGTTTTCCTCGGAGTTGACTTCATTCCCTATGTGGTGACAAAGATGGCCACCAGCAGCTAGAGGTTACATTCCATCAACTTAGTAGACGAGCAGAGAGCGCCTCTTTTCTAATAGCTCCAGTAACATTCCAGGTGAGACTGTTGTTGGCCCAGCTTTGGTCACAGGCACATCCCAGAAACAATCACTGTGTCCAAGGGATGTTGTGCTGCTCTGATTGGCCAGGGCTAAAGCTGTAGTTTGGGTCAACCCTACCAGAACTCTATGGATTGAGAATGGGAAAGGAATAATTATAGTATCAGACCAAAAGGAATGCTGGGCAGGCAAAGTGGATGTCCATTACACACACATTCACTGAAATAGGACTCAGTCTTTGATCCAGGATGACTATGCCTGAGTAGAAACTGCAGGTGACTCCATGATCTGTCCTCAAAGGGCACTACACAGGGCCATGCTATTCCTAGTTGGGTCCCAAGGGTTGCACTATCCTTCAGAGCAGTTATATAATAAGACATTCTACTTACGGGAAATGGTTCATGCCTGGCTTGAGTCCTATGGTAGCCTACGGCCAACTGAGAGGAAGAGACTGGGATCTGATACCACAAGGGGACACAGTGTCAGCTGCAGTAGCACTGGCCAGGCTAAATCTGCTGTTGGGAGGGCACAATGACAAATAGCAAGCAGTAGTATAGGCAAGCAGGTGATATCTGGGGCCAAACAGAAAATGATATGTTGTCTCAATGGGAGACAGAAAATTCTGAGACAGGAGACACTCAGGATTTCAGACAAACAGATAAATGTGGTCAGCAGGTAGCAGGACCCCAGCCATTAGACTGAAGTTCAGGGGCATTCCAGTCCCAAGGAGTGGGGAATTGAGAAGAGCAAGCATGCCCCAGTTGCAGGGGGATCAGGACACTGGGCAGAGTATCAGGATTGGATCTAAGGGACTAAGCTGAAATCCACGGACTGGATCTGGAGTCCAAGGCAGGGCTGAGTCTTAAGAATGAGACTGAAAGTCAGTTATCTGATAGAACTGGGACATAAGTTCAGACCAGCATTAACCTTGATAGGAAACCCTAGAGTAAGGGACTGAAGTGTCACAAAGTCCTCCTGCCTCTGTGCAGGATGATGTCCAGTGAGTGGCTCAACACTGAGCCTACAGGTGCTATTGAATGGCCTCAGCTCAGGGGAAGGAGGGGGACAGAAACTGGTCCCACGACAAGGTCTAACAAACTAAAAAAATGTAAGAGGCATGTGTCCTCTCATTGGCATGCATAACCCCATAAAAAATTAAATTGAAAAAATTTCAGCTGGAATGTATTAAGAAACAAAGAGAATTGGGAAAGAAATAGATGCAATTGTAACAGGATGTTAAATGAGATTTTCCTGTTTTCTTAGTTTCAGAGCTTGGAATAATAGGTGGCAAGTACCCCCATATTATAAGGAGATGTGTCGTATCATTTATGCATGACTTGCTCAAGGGGTGGCCCAAAAATAGCTTCTGGAACCTGTAGCCTGTCACCCACTTTTGGCCTGAGAAAAGAAAATCAAAAAGAGGAGGCTTGAGGCCGGCCCAGGGGCACAGTGGTTAAGTGCACACATTCTTCTTCAGTGGCCCAGGGTTCGCCAGTTGGGATCCCGGGTGCAGACATGGCACCACTTGGCAAGCCATGCTGTGGTAGGCATCCCACATATAAAGTAAGGGGAGATGGGCATGGACGTTAGCCCAGGGCCAGTCTTCCTCAGCAAAAAGAGGGGGATTGGCAGCAGATGTTAGCTCAGGGCTAATCTTCCTCAAAAAAAAAAAAAAAAAAAGAGGTTTGAAAAGTAAGGATTTCTTCAAAGAGAACTATCAGAGTGCTGTGGTTCTCTCACTCTCCAGTCAGGGGAAGGTAAAGAGTAGGGACCTGCCAGGAGGGGAGATTAACTAACATCTCCTGGTGGATGGGGCTGAATGGAAGAGATGCCCTGAGGTGGGTGGGAACCAGAGCAGAGCATTGTGAGAGAATTCTTGAATCAATCTTGAAGTCCCCTGAGTTGTGGAGTAGAGAGACTGATGTCTTACCTCTCCTGAGAGCTAGATGAGAGGCTGGCTGGAGGACCAAAGGTTAAGGGGCTAGGGAAGGAGAGTTGAAGGAGTGAGTTTAAAAGGCAATAGTAAGAAAGAATAAAATTATCCCTTCCTTTGGATACAAGGTAAGAAGCCTGAGTTCTCCTTTCAGCTCTACCACAAATTAGCTTTGCTAGTGCAGAAAACCACTTCACCTCTCTGGGTCTCAGCTTTCTCTTCTATAAAAGGAAGAATTGGACTAGACTGTTTTTAGGGTAGCTTGAAGGGACCTCCATGACTTTCTAATGCTATGGGTGCATCGGCTGAGCTCTATGGTGACTCATGGACTGGGATGGATTATTATGGTACATATCCATTCCATTACACTCGGCCCTAGAAATTCAGGTCTCAGGGGTGCAGCATTCTCTGCTTCCTCTACCCCCTCTTCTCTTAGCAAGTATTTAAAAGATGAACCAATTAAAAATTTTTAAAAGAAAAAGTTACCCATAATATCACTAATCTGGCACATTACTAATTATATTTTGGTGTATTCTTTTCCAGACCTTGACCACCTATCTGCATCTTTGCCCCAGTTGCAATCACTGGCACATGGTTTTTGTGTTCTTGCAGCCTACCAGTTCAATCAACTGTGCGTGACCAAGAGGACGGAAAGCTTGGGGTGCTTCCAGTTATTGCACAATAAAAGCAGGCAAGGAACAAGTTGGCCTTTGATAAAACAGTCTTTTGGGGCACAGAACTACTCTGGTGTGGCCTCTCTTCCTCCCTAAGTCCCCTTCCCCTCCTCGCCCTCACTTCCTGATCCTTCAGCAACAACAGGAACTCAAGAGGCCCGGCAGGGCTAAGCCACAGCAGCCTCTGATCTACATGACCTTCACTTTGAGGCTGCTTCTGGATTAGAAATACCAGGTGATCCATTTAACAGACATCACAGCAGCCACCAGAGAGTTATGTGAAGCCCCTAAATGACAGAGAAAACCAATGTCAAGGGGACGTGTTGGTGATTCTGCTATAGTTAAGACAGGAATGAGGAGATGTTCACAGTCAGCAAAGTGATGACACTCCAGCCACTGAGTGCCAACTCTTGTGTCTCAATCCCTATGACCTCAGTCCTACTGACAGGAGCACATCTGAGACCAGCTCTAGCCAAATCAAGCTCTTTGAAGTCTTTGTACATCTTCATTTACGCAGAGGTGGAGATGGTTCAGACTGGGCCTTGAGATGCTGTCCCTTAAAACTTAGTCTAGTATTGGGGAAGTGTAAAGAGCAAGGTGAAGCACAGTGGGGTTAGAGACGTAGGTAGGGACTGAGTCCCTGGAGCTTGCAGGGGAGGAGCCTCAGAGGATTTGCAACAGGGATGTGACAGGCTCGGATCTACGTTTTGGAAAGATCGCCCTGTAACAATGTGGGGAACGCCTTGAAAAGGGCAAGACTAGAGGCAGAGAGCTGAGGTTATTACAGTAGTCTGGTTAAGACATTCAAATATCTCTTGGTGGTCACCAGAGGGGAAGGAGGTGGGGGAGGGCGAAAGGGGTAAAGGGACACATATGTATGGTGACGGATAAAAATTATACTGTTGGTGGGCCCAGCCCATGGCCAAGTGCTTGAGTTCATACGCTCTGCTTTGGAAGCCCAGGGTTTCATTGGTTCGGATCCTGGGCGTGGACATGGCACAGCTCATGAGGCCATGCTGAGGCGGCATCCCACATAGCAAAACCAGAAGGACCTGCAACTAGAATATACAACTATGTACTGGGGGGCTTTGCGGAGAAAAAGAAGAAGAAGAAGAAAAAGATCATCAATAGATGTTAGCTCAGGTGCCAATAAGAAAAAAATTAGACAATTGGTTGTGAACATGATGCAGTCTATACAGAAGCTGAAATATAATAACGGACACCTGAAATTTGCACAGTTATAAATCAACATGACCTCAATAAAACAATTTTTACAAAAAGACATTCAAATATCTAGAGAAGCACAGAATTTCATTATTAAAGGAGAAAAAAGAGGACCAAATACACTGGATGGTAGAGAAAATACTATCTCCTTGGACAGCGCCATAGGTAAAATACCTTTTTTTTTCTTGTGGGCTGGCCTTTTCTTTTGGCTTTGAAGATTTTAAGGAAATACATGTGGGTTTTTTCTGATTACTAAAGCAATCCATACTCGTAAAAATTTCAAACATTCCGCAATATTTAATTTATGAAGTAAAAGTCTCGCACAAGCCTACCTGCCAGAGGTAACAGCTGTTACTAGGGGAATACCTTTTCTCACAGTGGGAAAGCCTGCTCTTACCAAACAAAGGACTTGAAATGCCTCACAACCAGACCTCAGAAGGCTCAGATCCCCTGGAGAGTAAATGATGAAAGATTAATCAGTGGAGGAAAGGTGTACAGAAATAACTGTGGGTGAAAATATCAAATGCTGAAGGAGCTGACTATTCCCAATCATTTTCTGCTCAGGAGTTCTTTTGCCTGAAGCTATCTAGGCGGCTTCACTAAGTGGGTGCCTAGTGTTTACTTCAGCGGAAGAAAGGAGCTCTAGAAATTCACCTTCCTTCTTGGTTAAGTGTTCGTGTGTTGCAGTTTTAATTGAAAACAAAGTGTCCTGAGGCTAAAAAGGTTTTCTGTTCCAGGCAGGCCTCCTGACATGGTAGGTAGCAACAGAAAATAATTCAGGATGTTTGTGCCCAATTCAATTGTATGTATCAGGTCTGGGTAATAATACCTGTTTGCCTCCCCAGGAAGATGATGAGGCAATTGAGTGATTTCTTCTTGGTTTCCTGCTTTTGAAATCATAGAAAAAATCTAGACTCGAGATCTTTTACAAGAAAGAATTGTCCTTTCTAGACAATTCTTGGAGAATCTCTTTAGAAAGAAAGTCTTTCTTGGAACCGATTCTGGAGTTTACCAATTTTTACCATCAGAAATTCTCAACTCTTTCAATTGCACATAACATAAACCCAATTCAAGCAGCCTTAGGTGAAAAAGGGGAAGTTATTGTTTCATTCCTCTAAAACCCGGCCGAGGTGGAGCTGGCTTCAGGGATACAAACTCCATCAGGAACTATAAGTGATTTTGAGAAATTCTCCTTCAGTATCTGCTTGATGCTTGCATGGAGGAGGTGCACTCTCAGAAGCTGTGGAGTGACCAGGTGTGGCCATGTGCATGTCAAAACACTGAAAGTTAATCTTCAAAGACAGAGGCTATCAAAACAGCTGTGCAGACAAATAGAGCAAGAGATGGTAAGAGGACTGCCAGGATCACAGTTCCTGATGGTTTTCCAGATCCTGGCTTTTTTTTCCCTTTGTATCCTGGCTACCTTGGGGCTTTGCTGAAATACCTTCTCTTTGCAGTAGTTTGAAGTGAATTCCTGTTACTTGCAACCCAAAGAATCACGACTGCTATGGACTGAACGTTTGTGTCCCTCAGATTCATATGTAGAAGCCCCTAACCCCGAATGTGGTAGTATCTGGAGGTGGGCCTTTGAGAGGTGGTTAGGTTTAAATGAAGTGATGAGAGTAGAGGCCCGGTGATGGGATTAGTGCTCTTCTAAGAGGAGGAAGAGACACCAGAGCTCTCTTTCTCTGCCATGTGAGGACACAGCAAGTAGGTGGCTGTCTGCAAGCTAGGAAGAGAGGTCTCACCAAAAACGGAATCAGCAGGCACCTTGATCTTGGACTTCGCCTCCAAAACTGTGAGAAATAAATGTCTGTGGTTTAAGCCACCCAGTCTATGGTGTTTTGTTACAGCGTCTGGAGCTGACTAGGACAATGACTAAGACAACTACTAAATAAAATTAGTGATAGCTTTTGCTGTATGCTTTCTGCAAGCTATGGAGAAAACATCTCTCCTATACTGAAACTTCCTCTCAAACGTCATCAATTTCTAATTGCCAAACCCAATGACTTTTACTCAGTTTTCCTTCTTCTTTGCCATGTTGACCATCCTTGCCTTCTTGAATCTCTTCTCCCTTGGCTTCCATGAATCCCCCTCTGTGGATTCTCCTTTTAGTTCTCTGATGGTTCTTTCTCAGCATCCTTCACTGTTTTCTTGTCTCCACTTGCCCTATACAGGGGATCTCTAAGATTCTCTCCTTGGCCATCTTCCCATCTTGCTCTACCATCTTTGCTGCATAACTTTATCTACTCCCATAATTTTCTCTCTCACTCATAGGCTGATGACTTCCTCATTTATTATTCATAGCCTTAAAGTTAGCTGAGCTTTAGGTCCTAATTTTTTACTCTCCTGGTGAATATCCCCACCTAGATAATCTGCAAACACTGTAAACATGTCCCAAACTGACTTTCTCCTATCCCTAACCTGTCTCAAGTTACTTTTCTAGCCACCAGTACGTCCCACACGGAACCGCTCTTGCAAGCCACAGTCTTGTAGTCTTCCTTTCCCAATACCTCGTCTCCTCTCCCTAGACTCCCGGTCTCAGTACCCCCTTCTTCCGACCTCAGCCTTGCTCCCATTCTCTCTTTCTTGTCTAAATCCTGCCTTGTCCCAATATTCACCCTCCCCCTTTCAGCCTTGCTGAGTACCTCTTTCCCAGGACATATCATGCATGTTTACACTTCCAGCATTTGCTTATGGTTTCCTTCTCCCTCTTTCCCCCTTGTATTTTGTTATGCCGTTTCCTCATCTTTGTCCTAACTAAATCCTATTCATCTTTCAAATTCCAACTCAAATGCTGTTTCCTCCATGAAGCCTCCTGACGCACCCTGCCAGGATCAAGCATTCACCTCTTTGGGCTCCCGCAAAACCACCAGAGCAAGCACTCTATCTGACTTGAGTTATTGCTAGTTGTGTATTTTCCTTTCTCTCCTGGTAGAGGGTGATTTTCCTTGAGGGAAGGACCTTTCATAAAAGCACACTGCCCAGTTCAGATGCTCAATAGTATTTGTCAAATTGAATCATAGAAGAAACTATCTGGAAAAACTGCAGAGGTCTTTGACAAGAGGCAATGTAGCTTAAGAAAGACATTAATACCTTGGGGGAAGGCTTTCTGATAGAAATTCTTTACTGTTAAAAAATGGCATGAGAGACGGGCAATAGCGGACAGGGCAGATGCCCTCTTTACTCTTCTTGGTAGGTGATTGAATTTGGTCTTTATCCTACAAACTGCGTGGGCCTTACCTTTAAAATGTCTGTTTTGAATAAGCTAAGATTTCTTGAAATTCATATCCTGAGGGATTTTATTCTTTAAGTAAGCAGAAGGGAGAACTCTGAGCCGATGTGTTTATGGTTCTGATATGCAGTGGGCCCCAAATGTATGAGTAGCTGGCTTACAGAGAAATCTCAACCTATCAGGGCATAAGAAGTGGTGGAGCATATTGTTTAGGAGGTCGGCTCTGGAGCAGGACTGCTGGGGTCTGTATGAGGCAAATTAACTTCTCTGTGCCTCAGTTTCCTCTAGGGTCCAGAGGATATTGTAATGGACCTACCTCACAAGGTTATTATGAGGATTAGACAGGTTAATATATGTAAAGTTCCGGAACAGGCTAAGGGCACAGTAAGCACTCAGTAATTATTAGATGTTACTATTTTTGATTACCACTTTCTATGACGATGTGGCAAACCCCCCTCTTGTGTACTTTAATGACACCCTGGACAGATTCTCTGACTTGACTCCTAAAACTCAGTTTAGTCTGGTTTAAAACGTCAATCTCATGTTTGGCTCATAGCTCTCTGCCTCCCCCAATACAAGCAAAACTTATGGTAGGAGGAGATGGGTTGACTTTTTCAATCCTCCTCCCACCCTGGTGCCCTGGAGGGCAGGTGGACGCTGGTTCCCGCCCTGGGACACCTCATCCCCTTCCTTGTTCTTGGAAAGGGGTCAGGGGAGAGGGAGGAGGCAGTCAGAGGTCTTCTTGTATAGCTAGTTGCCTCTTGTTAGGGAGGTGTCCCCAAATCTACTGGTTTGGTTCTGCTACTGCTGTGGCCTCTGATGAAGTGGTAGTCGCCACCCATTGGTGCACAGTCTCTTGACACAAACGGTTCAGTTTTAGCCCAGATACCTCTTTAGCATTAGATTATTGAAGCACACTTGATGCTGGAGAGGAGACTGGAGATGATACTCGATTTTGTTGTGGTGGTTGTTGTTATTGTTCTGACAAGTAGGGACAGTTTACAAGCAGAACACTCATTTCCCACAATGCTGCTGAATAACCTCCCAATGTGGCTGAACCAGATCAGAGACCCGAAGGCCAGATGCTGCTCACAGTGTTTCTGGACTTCAAATACTTTAAAGACAGCAACAACCCCGAATAATATTTACTGAATATCTACCAAAGCTAGGTACTTAGTATACATTATCTGTTCTATGTGATAAGATTATTAGCTCCATTTTACAGATGAGGAAAGTGAAGTAAGAAGAATTACACCGACTGCCATTATTTCTGCGGGTTCTCTTTCTTATACACTAATTTCCACACTGACCCAAAAAATCTAGTTAAGATTTCAGAGAGGTAATATTGACAAAGTCATATTTTGGACATTTAGAATATCACTGTGATTGCTAATGTTAATTTTTTTCTGATGCAAATATTTATCTTTACTTGGTATCAATTCACCACAGGTATAAGGGCCATAAAATGTCTTATTTTTTACCATTCTTACAGTCTTTTAACTACAGAGAACTAAAGAAAAGGATGACTTTATTGTTGGTAAGTCCAACAGGCACTTTTTCTGTCCTTTTAAAATGTTTCTTCGCAGGGCTGGCCCCGTGGCCAAGTGGTTAAGTTCTCGCACTCTGCTGCAGGCAGCCCAGTGTTTCGTTGGTTCGAATCCTGGGCGCAGACATGGCACTGCTCATCAAACCATGCTGAGGCAGCATCCCACATGCCACAACTAGAAGGACCCACAACAAAGAATATACAACTATGTACTGGGGGGGGCTTTGGGGAGAAAAAGGAAAAAAATAAAATCTGGAAAAAGAAAATGTGCCTTCGCTACGCATGTGTGGTCTCTCTTCACCTTAACTGAGCAAACTTTGTCATTACTAATTTGCATGTTCCACTGAACAATGTGTTTGAGGGGGACTCTTCCAAAAGCTATTGAGGAAAACGTGTTTCGGTTACTCTTAGATTTGCTAATGTCTTTTGATTTGTTTTGATCTCAGATACCGGTGGTGAAACTAGCACTGTGTGGGTGGTGCAGTCACACCAGGTACAGAAACCTGGGGCCAACAGCACAACTAGAAGTTGGCAATGGACATGATAATCCCAATTCGTTTTTGTTTTTGTTTTTGGCAAGAAGATAATTCACTGAAAATTAAAAATCCTCTTTTGAAACCGTCAAACAAATCACTCCTCTAGAGCTCTAGCACTTAATCACTTGTCTCTCATCTATTCAATTAAAAATAAGCTTATTTAGGGGCCAGCCCCGTGGCCAAGTGGTTAAGTTCACGCAATCTTCTTTGGCAGCCCAGGGTTTCGCCAGTTCGGACCCTGGGTGTGGACATGGCACCACTCGTCAGGCCACACTGAGGCGGCATCCCACATGCCACAACTAGAAGGACCCACAACTAAAAATACACAACTATGTACCCGGGCGCTTTGGGGAGAAAAAGGAAAAATAAAATCTTGGAAAAAAAAAAGTTTATATAAAAAGCTATGTGCTGGGGCCGGCTGGTGGCCTAGTGGTTAAGTTTCCGTGCTCAGCTTCAGTGGCCTGGGGTTCGCTGCTTCGGATCCTGGGCCGGACATGCGCACTGCTTATCAAGCCATCCTGTGGCAGGCGTCCCACATATAAAGTAGAGGAAGATGGGCAGAGATGTTAGCTCAGGGCCAGGCTTCCTCAAAAATAAAAGAGGAGGATTGGTGACAGATGTTAGCTCAGGGCTAATCTTCCTCAAAAAAAAAAAAAAAAGCTACATACCAGGCACTTTCAAGGTGCTAGAACACTGTAGTAACCAAGACAGACAAGGTATTTGCTTTCACTTGCTTAGGTCTTACCTAGAAAGACAGATAATAATCAAATAAATAATATAATTTCAGATGATGTGATGTGAGGAAAATAAGACTGTCACGAAACGGAGTGATGGAAGGAGGGCAATATTAAATAGGATTCTCAGGAAGGACTGACATTTGACTGAAACCTGAATGAGGAAGAGGCAGCCACTCAAAGATTTGGGAAAAGAGCCTCTCAAATCACAGGGCTAGCAGGTGCAAGGGCCTGAGGAGTTATGTGGTGACTTTCAATGTTTTGGATACTGAGAATGCAGCCCTCTCTCCATTCCCCAACCCTCACTGATGAGAACCCAGCAGTAAATACAGTGAAAGATTGCAAGATTTTGCTTAAATTGTGCAAGGTAAAAGAGCTGTATGGAAATAAGCAAAAGTCAAGAAGAAAACAAAAGTGAACTGGAGCCTAAAATTATACCGGGGTTACTGAGAACTTCTTCTATCATGAAGGTGAATTCTAGGAAGGTCAGTTTAGTTTTGTCAATTCAACAAAGTTATTAGGCAGCAAGGAATCTGCCCTAAGTCACTCTTCTCTGCTTAGGGCATCACTTTATTTATAACTAAATGTTTCCTGAAGTAAAATGGGAAACACCCACTTTGCTGTCTATATTTACGGTTCTCGACAGAGATGCTCCAGTAGGCCTTCTTACATTTGTGGCAAACTGCTTTTAACCATGCATCAAAGCAACAAAAATAGTTTTCATGTGATGATGTCTTTGGAAGTCTGGCACAAAATGTGATTTCACTTCGTGAGTGTGGTGTGACAGCTGTAAATTGCCACATTCCAGTTTAATGCTTCAATGTTGTATTTTCAGTGTGACTGAGTCGCTGGCTTTTTCTGGCTTTCACTGCCTTTTGCACAGAGAAGCTGGCACTCAGACAAATCCCCTGAGACATCCTCACAAAGAGATGCTGACAGATCTGTCTCTCAGGGGTTCTGGCTGGGCAGCGTTCCATCCAGACGGGCTGGGCATGAGCATGAGTGTCTGTGTCTGTCCGTCTATGGGAAGGTCTCATTCTGTCTTGCCAGCAGCCAAGAGGAATAGAGAGCCCCTGGGGTGGAAGTTCTGCCCTGGGGCCAGCATGCTCTGGTGGGAAGGCACTGGACCGGGTTAATAGGGCAGGAGTCTTATCAAGGAAGCCAGAAGTAGTGTTGCAGGCTGGAGAATTAAATTTTCCTCCACAGTATATGGGTGGGTCATTGAGTAAGTGCTTAATAAATAATTAGTGGAGAGTGTTCAGGCATGCTCCTCAACACTTGCGATGTGTAGACAAATGCCTAACTCAAGAAATTCACCCTAACTTGTCTGGGGAAATAGCCTATAGCTGCCAACCCTTTATTTAGCTACCCAACCTCAACCCCAACACTGCTTACAACTCATTCAATGAATATTCAACCAGTTTTTATCAAGTACTTCTTTTGTGCCAGGCATTGTTGTCTGCTTTATACAGAAATAAACAAGACAGATTGTTCTAGAATTAATATTGTACACACAAAAGTGTTATAATGGTTATCCTGAGGGAATAGAATTAGATGGTGATATGGACAAAGACTCAATTTTTACTTTTTGAACTTTGCCATTTGAACTTTTTGTAACAATTTTTTGGCAATAATTTTTTTTGTAACTCAACAAAAATCTTCTGAGCAATTGTTTGTACCAGGCAATCCTCTGAGCTTTGAGAAGACAGCAGTGAATGAAGCAGAAAAAGCTTCCATTCCAAATTGGCAACACAAAACAAGAAAATCCATACAAACATGCCATATAATATAATGATGATGTGTGCTGAGGAAAAAATAATTTTTAAAAAGAAAAGTGTTCATTTAAAAAAGTTATTACATTCTGATTTGTTCAGATAATCTCGACTCTTTAGAGACCAGGATTCTTTGCCAGCCTAGGCAAATAGCAGCATTGAGAGCAAGGGGCTAAAGGGCCAAGCTTCGAAGCCTTGAACCATTTGGACTCTTGTCCAGCACTCTCTCCACCCAGCACTAACGAAAAGGCAGTCTGAGTCGCCTGTGTTCTTTTGGCACAAGAGTGACATCAGTTCAGATAGTTGACCTGGCTGGGTGCTCTTGACCAGGCCACCTTTGATCTTTCCCCACCCAGTTTTGGGGACAGAACTGACTGCTGTGCCAGTATTTGAAGGTACCGATCCTGCCTACTCCACCTCCACAGGCTATTTCTTTCCAGCGTCACCTGCTGGTTTCCAGGGATCTGATCCCACTGGCTTCCGGCCTGCCTTGTCTGACAGCGGCCTGAACACTAGGACTTAAAAAATTAGTTCTAAATGCATGACTCCAGCCACCACATTCCCATCTATTTTTAGGACAATATCCTCCTTCTTTGGCTCCTTGAAAAATTACTTTTCTTTTTCTGTTTCTAAACTGTTTCCATTCCCAATTCAGACCGAGGTCTCCTCACCTGGGAATGCAAAGCTGGGGAGTTCCAGTTCCTGCTCACAGCCAAGGAGAAGGCGCTGTTTTCACTAAATTCCTCTAGTCAAAGAAGAGAGAAGACTTGACATGATATTAACTTAAACAAACACAGCAAAAATTGTATGCACACTAACATTGCAAACATTTAAAAGTCTTTTTTTGCTTTTATTCCAATCATAAAGGTAACACAAGCTTATTGCAAAAGCTTTAGAAAATACAGTACAAATAATTTACACTTTACTATTTTCATTTGGATCTGTTCTCATGCTTACAAGTTTGTTGTTGTTATTAGTTAAATATATTAACTATATTTCACGCATACAGGACAAAATTCAAAAAGTAAAATCTCACAGTTCCCCTGCCATCCAGTTCCTTTCCACTTTCCAAGCAAATTGTTCACAGTATTATTTTATAATCTTTTTTATTTCTATAAAATGTGTAGTAATGTCCTACTTTCTTTTCTGACTTTAGTGATTTGATTTTACTCGCTTTATATCTTAGTCAATCCAGTTAAAGATTTGTCAATTTTGTTGATTTTTTTAAAAAACAGCTTTGGGGCCAGCCTGGTGGCGCAGCAAAGTTCACACATTCCGCTTCTCGGTGGCCCAGGGTTCGCCAGTTCGGATCCCAGGTGCGGACATGGCACTGCTTGGCAAGCCTTGTTGTGGTAGGCGTCCCAGGTATAAAGTAGAGGAAGATGGGCACGGATGTTAGCTCAGGGCCAGTCTTCCTCAGCAAAAAGAGGAGGACTGGCAGCAGTTAGCTCAGGGCTAATCTTCCTCAAAAAAAAACAAAACCCAGTTTTTGCATTTGTTGATTTTCTCTATTGTTTTTCTCTTCTCCCTTGTATTGTCTCTGCTCTATTCTTTATTATTCTCTCCCTACTGCTGGCTATGGGTTTACTTCGCTCTTCTTTTTCTAGTTCTTTAAGATGTAAAGTTAGGTTATTGATTTTCTTTGCCACTCTCTCTATGTATAGGTATTATTATTTTTAAAAATTATCATACAGTATTCTTGACTTCTTGCAGTACTGTTCTATGAACATTAGCAAATACACAGATTCGCATAACCAACATCACAAGCAGGACACAGAACAACTGCTTATTCTGTTAATCACTGAGAGATAAGTAGTGAAATCTTCAACTATAATTGTGATTTTTTTTTTTAAGATTGGCACCTGAGCTGATAACTGTTGCCAATCTTCCTTTTTTCTTCTTCTTTTTCTCCCCAAAGCCCCGAAGTATATAGTTGTATATTCTACTTGTGAGTGCCTCTGTTTGTGTGTAATTGTGATTTGTATATTTATTTCTTTCAGAATTGTTGCCAGCAGTACAAATAATTTTTCTCTTGAATCATTTGAGACTGAGTTGTTGATACGCTATGTGAAGTTACTTTTTCCTTTTGTAATTAATGAATATTTTTATGATAGATATTTTGAAACTATGTAAATATTCTCTTTTCATCAAATTTTTAATTTATTCATTGATTTTTTAATCAAATAAATTCATGATTTCATATTTTATCCAATGGGTTATAGTCTGTTAATATTATTATTTTGCAGCTCAAATGATACTCAATCTGGCCTTTGGAGCCTCTTCAAGCTGGCTCTTGGGTCCTTTTTGATATGTCCCTGACATTCTTTGAGTACTTCCTTATTTCTTGCACAAGATGTTCCAGACTCATCTTGTATTTTTCCATGCCCCAACCCTGTAATCAGCCATTTCTCCAAGAAGTGGAGAATATTATTTAGAACCATGATCTTAACACTAAGTATATTCATTGTTTTTGGGGTATCACTGCCCCCAGGTCCTTTTAGTGGACACATTCATTTACATTTATATTCATTCCTACATCTATCTATCTCTTTCTCTATCTATCATCTACAATCTATCTATTGAAAACCACGATTTCACACTGATGCCTCTGATTTCAATTCAACATCACAGGTTTCCCTCTACTTTTCTCCCTTTCTATGTTTCTAACTTTAATGATGGTAAGAACATCTGGGCTTCCATTATCCCTAATATTTTTACTTATTTTTATCAATCTACCAGTTTGTAACCAATCCCTTATTGCTGCACCCTTCTGTCTCCTGTGCAGATGCCCACCTTATCCCACTTGAACTCCAGCACCTTGCACCAGCTTGTCCTACATGGATGCACTTTTCACCCAGTTCTGAATCTGACTCCCTGTACCAGTCTAGTGCCATCATTGCCCGCTGTGTGGACATGCTCCTCTTCCTCCTTTGGCTTTGAAAACCTGCTTTGAACTGCCCATCCTCAAGGATACCCTTGTCACTTGGTGCGCAGAAAAGAGCTAATACAGCAGGCCTGAGACTGCTCTCCTTAAAAGGGCATGCTTGCAAGGTTGGTCCTTAGCTGGCATCTGATAGCTTGGATTTCAGGAGGATTCCCCCCATTCTCATCCTGGTAAGAGTGGCTTACAGTGCCCAAACTGTTTGTATAAATAATATAAGTTATGCCGAACAACTGTTTTCCTTGTGGGAATCTGGAATTTTGGTACATGCTAGACATAGTGTGCCTCCGTGACAAACTTCCAATAAAAACCTTGGGCACTGAGTCTTTAATGCACTTCCATGGTAGACAACGTTTCATCTATGTTGTCACAATTTGTTGCTGGAGGAATTAATCATGTTCTGTGTGATTCCACTGGGAGAGAACTCATAGAAGCTTGTGCCTGGTTTCCTTTGGACTTCGCCCATGTGCGTTTTCCTTTGATGATGTTGGTTTGTGTTATTTTGCTGTAATAAATCATAGCCACGAGTATGACTACGTGCTGAGTCCTGCTAGTTAATCATTGAATGTGGGGGTGGTCTTGGGGATGTCTGACACATCTGACTTGGGCTGTGAACCCCCACACTGGGTTGCTTCTCTTTAAGGACACTCCCCTCACTCTGCTTGAGTTTTAAACCCCTATGCTGAACCAGTCTCCTCATTCAGTCTAGGCTCTGACATCCTGCACCAGGCCACCCCACTTCAGAAATGCTGTCCCCACATCACTTGTTTCCAGTTTTTAGCTATTGTGACTAAAGTTGCTACGAATATTTCTGCATAAGTCTTTTTGTAGACATGTATTTTCAACCCTGTGGGTAGATACTAAGAGTGGCACTGTGGCTCATAAGGTAGGTGTTTGTTTTGTTTTATAAGAAACTGCCAAACCTTTTTCCAAAGTGGTGGTATCATTTAACACTCCTACCAATAATGTATGATTACCAATTATCCTCTAAAAACTATATAATGAGAAAAACGTATTTTATAGTTATCCATGTTTACTATTTTTGGCACTCTTCATTCCTCTGTAGATCTGCATTTCCTTCTGCCATCATTTTCCTTCAATCGTTCTTGTATTCCAAGCCTGCTGATGACAAATCTCTCAGCTTTTGTTTATCTGAAATATCTTTATTTCACCTTTATATTTGAAGATATATGAATTTAAAATTCTCAGTTCAAGTTTTGTTTTTCTTTTCTTTTCTTTTTGAGGAAGATTAGCCCTGAGCTAACATCTGCTGCCAATCCTCCTCTTTTTTTTGCTGAGGAAGACTGGCCCTGAGCTAACATCCATGCCCATTTTCCTCTACTTTATATGTGGGATGCTTACTACAGCATGGCTTGCCAAACGGTGCCATGTCCGCACCCTGGATCTGGACCGGTGAACTCCGAGCTACCGAAGCAGAACAGGTGCACTTAACCGCTGTGCCACCAGGCTGGCCCCTGTGTTTATTTTCTTTAGGCACTTCACAGCAGTAGTTCCATTTTCTTCTTATTTGCATTATTTTTTTATGAGAAGTCCACATTCATTCTCATTGTTTTTCCCCTGAAGGAAATTTGTTTTTTCCCCCAACCCTCCTTTGGTTGTTCAAAAGATTTTTTGTTTATCTTTGTCTGTCAGTATCATTATGATATGCCTAAGTGTGTTTTTCTGTATGTTTATCCTGCTGGGGTTCAATTAACTTTTTGATCTTTGGGCCTATTATTTTTAACTAATCTGTTAAAAAAATTGGCCATTCTTTCTTTTTTTTTCTTCTTCTACCCAAAGCTCCTGGGTACATAGTTGTATGTTCTAGTTGTGAGCACCTCTGGTTGTGCTATGTGGGACGCCACTTCAGCATGACCTGATGAGCGGAGCCGTGTCTGCACCCAGGATCTGAACCAGCGAAACCCTGGGCCACCAAAGCGGAGCGCGCGAACTTAACCACTCGGCCACGGGACCAGCCCCCATTATTTCTTAAAGTACTTCAAATACTCTAATTTTTATCTTCTTTTTTTCTGAAATTCTAATTGGGACATATGCTAGACTTTGTCTTTTTCTCTCTGTGCTACAGTTTGAAGCGATTCTTTGTCTTGTCTTCAAGTTCACTGGTCTTTCCTCAGGCAGTGTCTAATCTGATTAGGCAGTGTCTAATCTAATGTTAAGCCCATCTAGTGAATTTTTCATTTCAGATACTGTATTTCTTAGTTCCAGAATTTCTATTGTTTTGTTTTATGGGTTATATTTCTCTATTGATATTTCTCATTTGTCCCCTTGTTAAGTTTATGGTTTCCTTTAAGTCCTTGAACATATTCATAATAGCTTTTTTTTAAAAGATTGGCACCCGAGCTAACAACTGTTGCCAATCTTCTTCTATTTTTTCCCCACCCTTCTTCTTCTCCCCCAAGGCCCCCAATGCATAGTTGTATATTCTAGTTGTGAGTGCCTCTGGTTGTGCTATGTGGGATGCCACCTCAGTGTGGCCTGATGAGAGGTGCCATGTCCACACCCAGGATTTGAACTCATGAAACCCTGGGTCACTGAAGCAGAGTGTGCAAACTTAACCACTCGGCCACCAGGCCACCCCCCTTAATAGCTTTCTAAAAGAAGTCATTTCCTGATCATTATTGATTGACTTTTCTTCTGATTGTGGCTCACGTTTTCCTGTGTCTTTGAATGTCTAGTAACTTTAGATTGCATGCTGAACATTGTGGATTCTGTGCTATAGAACTTCTTGATTTTCTCTTCTAAAACATTGAGCTTTGTTCTATGTTGAGCATTGTTCTGGTAGGCAGTTAACTGTGCATCAATTAATCCTTTGAGTCTTGTTTTTAATCTTTATTAGTATGTGTCTAAAGCAGCCTTTTCTCTAGGGTTAGATTAGCCCTAATGTTAACTTTTTGCCTTCCTGGGGTCTTTTCTAAATGGCCAACATGGTCAACAAGTTTTCTCCACTCTGGTTGATTGGAACTTTAATGTCTTCCAGCTCCATGTAAGCTCTGGAATCTCCATCCAGCTCACAGCTTTCCAGTACTTATTTACCCAGCATTTGTTCTGTGCTTCACCTCTTGTAGTCTTACCCTGGCTTGTGTAGATTTTTAACCAAAGACCCAAGGAGACTCCTACCAGCTATCTAGAACTTCTTCTTTGTTCCTCTCTGGTATCCTGTCCTGCAAATTCCAGCCATAGTGGTAGCCTTGAACTCCAGTCCTTTTCCCTTGTCTCAGTAACACCACTGTGCTCTTTTTGGGCTACCTTTCCTTGTGCTGTGATCCAGAATGTGTACCTAGGCAAACAACCATGGTGATCATGAAATTCATCTTATTTATTTCCCTTTTCTCAAGGATCATAGTCCTTGACTGACTATTGTTCAATATCCAAAAATCAAATCAGATTTTTTGTCCAGTTTTCTAGTTGTTTGCAGTGGGAAGCCTGGTTTGGTACAAATTATTTTGTCATGGCTAGATGTGGAAATCTCAAATTGGCTTTTGGGTTTTGCATTATATTTTAAGAGGCTTTTCCTGTGGTTTCTCTTTGGGAGAGTGAAGAATAGTGACTTGGAGGAAGTATGGGGTCTTCTGGGTATTGGTAATGTTCTATTTCTTGATTTGGGGACTCCCATGTTGAGTTTGAGAATATTCAGCAAGCTGCAAACATAAATTATGTCTATTTTTCTTTATGTATAATATACTTTAATAAATGTTTTCCTTATTTCAATATTAATTTTAGATTCTCAAACAAGTTTTTCCACTTTTATTAGATACATACTTTGCTATGCTTGCCCAAAGGCTAGGCCTCCAGGGCCTGTGAGTCAAGATTAAAAGCAGAAAAGGACTCTGTTTGCCCTAGAGATTAGGAGAGGGGAGAAAGAGGGAGGAGCTGACAATACGAGGGAAAAAGAGAAATGTCTATAGGAATTTATTAAATATGTCTCTGTCTCTCTTCAAACAATTCAGTAAACTCTACATTGTTCGTTACTGTATTGTGGAGTGAATTTTCTTTAGGGTATGTGCTCAAATGCTAAATTCTATTTTAAGGGTAAAATCAGAGGCTTTCCTATAGGTAATACCAAGAACAGTCTTTTTGCTCAAGATAATAAAAAACATCTTTTCTATTTTACCTTCCCATACTTTCATACTTTTGCTTATTAAATTTAAAGCTTTAATATCATCTGATAATTAATTTTGTATATAGTATATGATAGGTATCTGACTTTTAAAAAATTGGTTAGACAACTATCCCAGTACCATTTATTGAATACTCTCTCTTTTTTTCTGATTTAAAATGCTTCCTTTATCATATACTTCTCCCTATGTTACATGAGTCTATTTGATCTTATTTACCTCCTTTTTTCTTGCCCCAGTACATCCTTGTTTTAATTATTGTAGTTTTATAATATTTTTTCTATCTGCTGGTGCAGATCTGTCCTCAGTCTTCTTTTTTCAAAAAGTTTCAGTATTTTCACCATCAGACTTTGTTTTAATCTCTGCTGAGCAACAGACTTGTATATTTAACTATCTAGTGATCATATGCATTTGGAGAGCTTTCATGTATCTTAAAGGCATTCATTGGACAAAAACATGTTGAGAAAGGCACTATGCTGCATCACCAAAGAGTCTTTATAGTCTGGTGAAAGAGAATAAGTAAAATATACTTAGATAATTACTAAAATAGAGGCAAAATGGGGAGGAAGTGCCTATCACTCTTAGGTACCCTTAGGGCCCTTGGGAAGACCCTTCAAAGACAAGCAGTAATTGATCATAGGGAAACACTGGGGAGAACACATTTAAGGCAGAGAGAGAAGTATTGCAAGGGCACAGTAGTACAAATGCGTATGGTATGTTCGGGGTACTTTGGTACAATGTACAGAGTACAATGGCTTCTTTTATTCATTGATTTGTTTATTCATCATTGGATTCAGAGTCAGGTGGACAATTTGAGCCTGTGTTCAACTACGAAGGGCTTCAAGATTGTCTCTCAGAGACCACTCTAGTGGTAATATGGGAAATTGCTTAGAGGTGTGTGAGAAGAGAGATCATGAGATCTGAGGGAAGAGAGTAAGGAGATGGAGATCTGATTAGACTCATGTTTGTATGTGGGTGTGAAAGAGAAGAAGGAATTCATTCATTCATTCAATAAATTGAATTTAATGAATGTTAAATGAGTCTTAGGTTTCTGACTTGAGCAAAAGGAGAGCTGATGGTGCCATCTCCCAAGATGGTGAATACAGGGAGTAGATGACGTGTGGGAGGTAAGATACTGAGTTCAGATTAGGATGTCCTGAGATTGAGGTGCGTGTAGTACACCCTGGTGTAAATGTCTAATAGGCTTTCTGTGTATCATCCTGATGTTTGAAATAAACATTTATTTGTCATCTATGTATGTATAAGTAGTTGTTGAAGTCATGGCCAAGAATGTCTGGATAAGTTTGTAGACTGGGGAAATACCAGAATTTAAGGGGTGGGGAAAAGAAGAGTTTCCTTCAAAAGAGTTTACTAAGTGGTAGTCGTCATGGAAACCATGAAAGAGGGAGCAGTTAACGTATTAAGCCACACAGAGAGGTAGCAAATGACTAAAACTGACCACTGAATCCAATGAAAAGAAACTCATTGGTAGGGGCCGGCCCCGTGGCCGAGCGGTTAACTTCGCGCACTGTGCTTGGATGGTCCAGGGTTTTGCCAGTTCGGGTCCTGGGCGCAGACTTGGCACCACTCGTCAGGCCACATTGAGGCATCCCACATGCCACAACTAGAAGAACCTGCAACTAAGATACGCAACTATGTACTGGGGAGATTTGGGGAGACAAAGCAGGAAAAAAAAGAAGAAAAGAAGATTGGCAAGTTGTTAGCTCAGGTGCCAATCTTAAAAAAAAAAAAAAAGAAGCAGCTCATTGGTGACCATAATGAGAGCAGTTTCAGTTGAGAAAAGGTGGTAGAAGTCGGGAAGTGAGGAAGTACAGATAGAGAGAATCCAAAAGGAAATTCAGCATCTTTCCCTCCTCTTCCTGACTCCTCTGGAAGGATTCCTGACTTCGATCTGATGACTCTTCCTATAATCTATTAGGCACAAATATTCCTGTCAGCCTCCTAAACCAGAAACTCTCTAAACACCTAGCCCCTTCCCTCTTACTTAGTATCTTTGTCTAATTAGGGCATTAGACCCCTGGATTTTACTTCCTTAATATTTCTGATATTGCAGAAGGATAAATCCCAAATATCCTGATTATTTATGCATGGTGGTATTAGAGATGATTTTTATGTTTTTTCTGTCTGATACTTTGCTTTTTCAATATTTTCTTTGGATGGCTATGTATTTACTCATGTAATTAAAGTAATAAAAGTTTAAAATAGTTTTTCTCATACATCATCTTACATTGAATGTCATCTCTTTGTTTCCAGTCCATAACACTGGATCAAGCCAGGATTATTACAGGAACCTCTTAGCTTCTCGTTCTGCTGCTCATGTGGCACTCCTCCAATTTTGGGCAGAATAAGCTTTGTAAATACAAATCTTAATATGTCCCTCTCTAGTTGAAAGTTCTTCAATAGCTTCAGATATCTTTGAGGATTAAGTTTAGACTTCTAATACTTTGTGATAAGGCCCTTGTCTTACCTCTCTCATTTCTTTCCATTCTCTTACTCTTTGCTTGCAAATTTTTCAAAGATAAACAGTAGCTTCTAGCCTTTGTGAAAGGTGTTTTCTCCCCCTTTCCTTTGTTAATTCCCACTCATCCTTTAAATCAGTTTAAGAATCATTCTTTCTAGGAGACCTTCATGGCAGCCCCATTCTAATTTAGATAACCTCTCTTCTGCTCTTGCAATCTACGCACCTCTCAATCAGTATTAGCACACTGTATTAATGAGGTTCTTCGTCTTTTCCTAATTTGTTGGCTATTTAAATTTTTCTTCTGTGAATTGACTATTCATATCCTTTGTCTATTTCTCTGTTGAGCTGTGCTTTTCTTGTTGATTTGGAGTAATTCTTATTTATGTGGCAAATATTTTTTCTCAGTCTGTTCCTAGATTTTAGAGTTTATTTTTTGGTGTTGTTGTTGTATTTAATTTTTTATTTTTTTATGTAGCAAAATATATCAAATGTTTTAAAATAGTTTTGTGTCTTGCTCAAGAAGACCTTCTCTATACTAAAGATATAAATTTACTTGCTTATGATTTCTTCTAATATTTTTGTTTTGTTTTTTATAGTTATCTCTTGGAATTTGTTTTTGAATAACCATTGTCCACATTATTAGTCCCTTCATAAATATAATTTTCTATGGTTAAAAATTTATTCAACAGGGGCCAGCCTGGTGGTGCAGCGGTTAAGTTCGCATGTCCCACTTTGGCGGCCCTGGGTTCGCCGGTTCAGATCCTGGGTGCGGACATGGCACTGCTTGGCAAGCCATGCTGTGGTGGGCGTCCCACATATAAAGTAGAAGAAGATGGGTATGGATGTTAGCTCAGGGCCAGTCTTCCTCAGCAAAAAGAGGAGGGCTGGCAGCAGATGTTAGCTCAAGGCTAATCTTCCTCAAAGAAAAAAAAAATTAAAAAAAATTTGTTCAACAAATTTATTGAATGCCCACTTACGTGTTGGCACTCTGTTGGCTCCTGGGGAATACAATGGTGAACAAAAAGACAAAGCTCCCAATTAAAAAGGATATATGCACCCCGATGTTCATCACAGTATTATTCACAATAGCCAGATCGTGGAAGCAACCCAAGTGCTCATCAATGGATTAATGGATAAAGAAGATGTGTTGAGGCCAGCCCAGTGGTATAGTGGTTAAGTTGGCATGCTCTGCTTCAGTAGCCTGGGGTTTGCAGGTTTGGATCCTGGATGTTGGCTTACATACTATTCAGCAAGCCATGCTGTGGTAGTGGCATCCCACATACAAAAAATAGAGGAAGATTGGTACAGATGTTAGCTTAGGGCCAGTCTTCCTCACCAAAAAACCCAACAACAACAACAAAAGAATATGTGGTATATATACACATGGAATACTACTCAGCCATGAAAAAGACAAAATTGTGCCATTTGTGACAATATGGATGGTCCTCAAGAGCATTACGCTGAGCAAAATAAGTCAGACAGAGAAAGACAAATACTGCATGATTTCACTCATGTGTGGAAAATAAACAACACATAGGTCAGGAGAATAGATTAGTGGTTACCAGAGGGGCAGTGGGTGGGGCAAAGGTAAAAAGGGTACATATGTATTGCAATGGATGAAAACTGGACTGTTGGCGGTGAACACGATGCAGTCTATACAGAAAGTGAAATATAGTAATGTACAACTGAAATTTACACAATGTTGTAAGCCAATATGACTGCAATAAAATAATTTTTTTAAAAAAGACAAGGCTCAGAGCTGGCCCGGTCGCGCAGCAGTTAAGTTCGCACATTCCGCTTTGGTAGTCCCAGGGTTCCCTGGTTCAGATCCCGGGTGCGGACCTAGGCACTGCTTGGCAAGCCACGCTGTGGCAGGCATCCCACATATAAAGTAGAGGAAGATGGGCAGAGATGTTAGCTCAGGGCCAGTCTTCCTAAGCAAAAAGAGGAGGACTGGTGGCACATGTTAGCTCAGGGCTAATCTTCCTCAAAATAAAAAAAAAAGACAAGGCTCTATCTAATAGAGCTTACATTCTAGAGGTGTAGAGGTGGAAGCAGACAATAAACCAGTAAAAAAATAATTATTGTTTTTAATAATGACCATGAAGGAAATAAAATGGGGAGCTACCTCTTAGAGGGGTCATTGATGGTCTTAATATAAGTAGGCAGAAGATGTGTACTTAAACAGTTCCATTGAATGGATCTTCCATAATTTTCTTAAACATTTTTATTCGGTGTTGGGTTTTTAGACTGCTTCCACATTTACTATTATACTAAGAAATAATACTGTTGGGAATAACTTCCTCTGTATGTTTATCTCCATGAAATAGTTTCCTAGAAATGTAATTACAGTCATGTGCCACATCACAACGTTTAGGTCCACAACGGACCACATATACAAGTGTGGTCCCATAAGATTAAATGGAGCTGAAAAATTCCTATTGCCTAGTGACGTTGTAGCCATTATAATGTGGTAGTGCAACATATTACTCACGTTTGTAGTGATGCTGGTGTAAACAAACCCACTGTGCTGACAGTTGTATAAAAGTATAGCACATAGAATTATGTACAGTACATAATACTTGATAATGATAATAAATGACTATGTTACTGGCTTATGCACTTACTATACTATACTTTCTATCATTATTTTAGAGTATACGGTTTCTACTTATTAAAAAAAAAAAGTTTACCATAGAACAGTATAAAGGGGCCAGTCCCATGGCCAAATGGTTAAGTTTGCATGCTCCGCTTTGGAGGCCCAGGGTTTCCCTGGTTTGGATCCTGGGCGCGGACATGGCACCACTCATTAGGCCATGCTGAGGTGGCATCCCACATGCCACAACTAGAAGGACCTACAACTAAACATACAACTATGTACTGGGGGGATTTGGGGAGAAAAAGGAGAAAAAAAAAAGAAGATTGGCAACTGTTGTTAGCTCAGGTGCCAATCTAAAAAATAATAATAATCAAAAACCAAAACCAAACAAAAAAACAGTATACAGTGTCACGCCAGCAGCAGCCTCATACATCTCATGGTCACTGAGTCTCTTGATTGCATCACTTTCTCTGTGTTTGATTTAATCTCATGTTGTTTCGTTCATTATAGCCCCTAAGCATACAAAATCCACTGCTAATGTTGCCAGTAAGGGACCACGTTGAGTGATTGACCTGGAAATGAAATTAAAAGTGATTAAGCACCATGAAGGAGTGATGGAGGAAAATCAGTGATGGTTATTCTTCATCAGTCAGGCATGTCTCATTCCACCACAGCCTCAGTCTTAAAGAACAAGAACAAAGCGACAGAAGCTGTTAAAGGATCTGCTTCATTTAAGGCAATGAGACTAACAAAAATTTGAGAAGGGCCTATATCAGACATGGAGAAACTTCTTTTTTTTTAAAGATTGGTGCCTGGGCTAACATCTATTGCCAGTTTTCTTTTTCTTCTTCTTCTCCCCAAACACCCCAGTACATAGTTGTATATTCTAGTTGTATGTCCTTCAGGTTGTGCCATGTGGGACGCTGCCTCAGCGTGGCTTGATGAGCAGTGCCATGTCTGTGCCCAGGATCTGAACTGACGAAACCCTGGACCGCCGAAGCAGAGCACACGAACTTAACTACTTGGCCACGGGGCCGGCCCCCATGGAGGAACTTCTAATGACCTGGGTTGAAGACCAGATAGAACCATATCCCTCTCAGTACCATGATGGTCATGGCCAGAGCAAAAAGTTTGCAATGTTGAAAGAAAAGGCTGAAGTCCACTACGATATTGAATTTACTGCTAGCTCTGGGTGGTTTAAATGATTCAAGAATCATCATTCACTATATAACATGAAAGTGAGTGGTGAGTCTGTGAGTGCTGATGTGAAGGGAGCTGAAGAATTTTTGGAAACACCAGATAAGCTGATTGTGGAGGAAAATTACTTGCCAGAGCAAATATTCAATATGGATGAAACCTCCCTGTTCTGGAAATGGATGCCTGAAAGACCTCATCCTTAAGGAGGCCAAGTCAATGCCAGGTTTCAAGGCTTCTAAGGACAGGATAAGAGTCTTGCTTGGAGGCAATGTTGCAGCCTGAAGATTGAAACCCTTTGTGATCTGGCACAGTGAGAATCCCAGGGCCTTCAAGCATATCAATAAGCACACACTACCAGTGTACTACATGTACAATAAGAAGTCATGGATGACCCAGCTCCTCTTCCAAGATGCCCTCCTGAATTGCTATGCCAGCAAAATGGAGAAGTACTTCTTGGAAAATAACATACCTTTCAAGATTTTGCTTATTGTTGATAGTGCTCCTGGACCTCCTCCTTTTATTGGTGATCTTCATCTCAACATCAAAGCGGTGTTTCTGCCTCCTAACACCACCTCTTTGATCAAACCAATGGCTCAAGAAGTCATAGCAGTTTTTATGGGCCGGCCCAGTGGTGCAGCAGTTAAGTTCGCACATTCTGCTTCGGTGGCCCGGGGTTCGCTGGTTCAGATCCCAGGTGTGGACCTATGCACTGTGTGTCAAGTCCTGCTGTGGCAGGCATCCCACATATAAAGTAGAGGAAGATGGGCATGGATCTTAGCTCAGGGCCAGTCTTCCTCAGCAAAAAGAGGAAGATTTGCAGCAGACATTAGCTCAGGGTTAATCTTCCTCCAAAAAAAAAAAAAAAAGAAGAAGAAGTTATAGCAGCTTTTAAGGCCTGCTATCTGAGGAGGACCTTTGCCCAGGCTACTGCCGCAACTGAGGAAGAAAGTAAGAAGACACCGATAAAATTCTTGAAGGATTACAACATCTATGACTGCATCAAGAACTTTGCTTGGGCATGGGGTGAATCACCAAGAAGTAAATGAATGGCATCTGCAGAAGATACTCAAGAGATTCGTCCATGACTCCAAAGGATTTGCCAAAGATGAGGTTGCAAAACTCAACAAGGCTGTGGTTGAGACGGCAAACAACTTAACTTGGGTGTGGACGAGGACGACACTGAGGAGCTCCTAGAGGTGGTTCCTGAGGAATTGATTAATGAGGAGTTGTTGGAACTGGAACAGAAACACATAGCTGAAGAGGCAAGAGAAAAGGAAACTGCAGAAGAAAAAAAGAACACCCCCCTCAAGAAAAATACACAGCGAAGGGTTTAGCAGAAGCTTTTGCACATCTCAACAATCTCCTTAAAAAGTTTGAAAACATGGACACCCAACACCAAAAGGTTTTCATTAACAGAGAGGAATGTTCATGGCGCACTAACTGCTTACAAGCAAATCTATGATGAAATAAAGAAACAAACCACCACTGACATACGTCTGAAGAGTGGCACTTCCTCAAGAAGAGCCTTAGGCAGGTCCTTCAGGAGGTATTCCAGAAGGCATTGTTATCACAGGAGACGGCAGCTCCATGCCTGCTATTGCCCTGAAGACCTTCCCGTGGGACAAGGAGCAATAGGCTGTACCACATCGCCTAGGTGTGTAGGAACCTCTACCATCCAGGTTTGTGTAAGCACACTCCATGATGTTCCACAACGATGAAATCTCCTAACGACACATTTCTCAGATTTTATTCCTGTCGTTAAGCCACGCATGATAGGAACAATCAATATTCTTATACACACCGCCAAGTTGCTTTCAAGAGGACATTCCAGTACACTCACCAATGAGTAAGCCAAATACAGCTGAGAGGTAGGAGGGGAAGAAATCGCTGTTCAACAAGGCACTTGGGTTTAGCAAGAGCAAAAGCTACATGAGCCGAGCTGGGTTTACTAGCGAGAGGCGCACGGTTTTGCTAAGCGAAAGCATTCGCTTGGGAACAAGAAAACCCCAATTCTAAACCTATTTCTGCCGCCCTGTGACCTTCACAGGTTATAGCTCCTCCCTGAGCCTTAGTTTCCTGAAACTCGGTAGGTTCGGCTCAGGCTTTATGTTTTCCAACATCTTCAGTCCAAGTATTATCTAACCCCTCCAGACTGGAGACAGCAGCCTGTGGAACTGGTGGACAGAAGAGCCGGGCTGATTCAGCATTTGCTCCGAAACGCCAACTAATCATTTACGGGAACTTCCGGCAGCCCACACAAAGGGTTTGAAGTCGCTGGGACGGCACTTCCGGATAATTAAAGCTGCGTATTAGCTGTCTGCGTCTGCGAGCCACGCCGCGTGACTCCGGTGCCGCGACTGCGCATGCTCCCCGCTGTCGCGCGGAGGGGCGGGGCCACGAATGGGGCGTGCCGGGGCCCTGACTTGTCTCGCGGTTACTGGGCGGGCGCGAGCGCGCGAGGCTCGGGGGCGGGGCGGGGCGGGGCGGGGCGGGGCAGGGCGGAGCGTAGTCCGAGTGGGCGATCTAGGTTTTAGCCTAGCGTCGCTGTGCTTGCGGGGCTGAGGTCGTCTTAGGCGAGGCAGTCGCCCCGGAAGTAGCTCTGGCTGTGGCCAGTGGGTGTTTTAAGGACCCTGCGGCCGAGTTGTTGTTGTCAAGGGGTTGCGGCATCACCCCGCTCCCTCCACCTTCCCTGCTGCAGCCATGGCGAAAGGCAGAGTCGCCGAACGATCGCAGACGGGGGCACTCCATACGACCCCTGCGGGGGAGAAGGCAGCGGGGACTCGGGGTCCCACGGCACCGGGCAGGGGAGACCACCTGAAGGGTGAGTAGACCCGGGAACCAGAGCTGGGGTTGGCCCTGAGGCGGGAGTGTGCCGGAAGGGACTCCGGACGGGAAAGGACCCTAGCCCATCCCAGGGACTTGCCAGGGGAACGGGGGCCTGCTGGCACCCAAGGGCGGGAGCAGAGCGAGTGGGAGACCTGCATTTGGGCCGCTGCCCATCACAAGGCCGGACACTTAGCAGGTGCGTCGTAAATTCTTTTTTAGTTGAATTCAGTCGAAAGAAGGAATAACACTGGCTTGTTGACGCCTAGGGAGATGGTAAGGTTGATAATACTGAGGCTAGGGAGAGCTGGAGGGAACTTTAGCATTCCTTGCTTTATTTTTACAGATGAGGAAACTGAAGCCCAGAGTGGATATATAACTTGCAGAGTCACAAAGCCAGATTAGTAAAGTAGTAGTTGAGAGCAAGCGCTTAACTACGTCCGGGTACCACTTCTAGGTGCCAGGAACACTTGGGTTTGAGTCCCTGCTCTACCACTTACTTATGACTTTGGATTTGTTATCTTTCAAAAGCTAAGTGTCTAAACTGTACCGTGGGGATGATGATAATAATAATAGTATCTACTTAGATTGGTGCGTGGATTAAACAAAATAATTCATGGAAAGGATTTAGTGTTATGCTTGGTTTATATGAAATGAGGGATAAATAATCGTCAGCAATTACTGTTAGAGTTAAGATCTCTTATTCTCAAGCTTTTTTTTCCCATTACACCATCCTGACACTTTTCAGGGCTTTAGCTATTTTAAGGAAAAAAGCATACTTAGAAACTAAATACTTTGATTCCATCTTGGCATGGAGTTTTTCATTGCTTCTTAGTAGTTAAAATGAATAAGCTCTTTAAATGCTTTTAAAGCCCATAAAACTTGAAGAAATCCTAGCAAATAGCCATTAAGTTGTCTACAGCTTACACTGATGTGTTCCACCACCAGTGATGGGTAGGAAGAGGGTCTTTTAAGAGTGGCTAGCAACATTGTAACTATAGTCAACAATAAAGTATTGTACACTTAAAAAAATATATATATGGAGATAAAATGTTTAACATTCAGCAGAAATATTTTTTGAATCAAATTTAAGGTATATTAAATTTTAAAAAGAATGTCCAGCAGAGCTTGGTATTTTATTTTCAAATAATTTAAAATGTCTGCAGTCTAATTTGGCTCTGTAAGCTTAATATATTTGGGTATTTTTCCACCTTGTAGACAGTAGAGCCAAATAACTTCAAAAACCCAGAAATGAGTTGTTATCAAAGTATAAATCCACTCTATAGGAACATCGTTTTGAAGATGCTGCTACTGAGAGCGACAATAATCCAAGGGTTTCCTGAAAAAGTGTTTTCCTAATAGGGCACTCCTAAAGATTGTCATTTGGTTTGCAATGGCAGTCAGTTGTTTTATTACCTTTTTTTTTTTTTTACCTAAAGCTGTTCAGAAAATAAAACCTTGAAACTTCCAAAGTGCTTTTACAATTGTTTATTTTGTTATTAGAACAACACATTCAACACAATTATTATTTTTTATTTATTGTATTGAGGTCACATTGGTTTGTAACATTATGTAAATTTCAAGTGCACTTGACTTCAAGTGTATTTTGACTTCTGTATGGACTGCATCATGTTCACCATCAAAAGTCTAGTTGCCATCTGTCACCATACATACATGCTTGTTTATCCCTTTCACCCTCTCCCCACCCCCTTTCTCTATGGTAACCACCAATCTTTTTTCTGTATCTATGTGTTTGTTTATTTTCTACATATGAGTGAAGTCATACGGTAATGTCTTTCTTCATATGGCTTATTTTGCCTAGCATAATACCCTCAAGGTCCATCCATGTTATCGCCAGTTGCACAATTTTGTGTGTTTTTATGGCTGAGTAGTATTCCATAGTATGTACATATACCACATCTTCTTTATCCATTCATCTGTTGATGGGCACTTAGGTTGCTTCCAAGTCGTGGCTATTGTGAATAATGCTGGGGTGAACATAGGAGTGCATATATCTTTTTGAATTAATGTTCTCATGTTCTTTGGATAAATATTCAGAAGTGGAGTGGCTGGATCATATGGTATTTCGATTTTTAATTTTTTGAGAAATCTGCGTACTAGTTTCCATGGTGGCTGTGCCAATTTGCATTCCCACCAGCAGTGTATGAGGATTCCTTTTTCTCCACATCCTCTCCAATGCTTATTTCTTGTCTTTTTAATAATAGCCGTTCTGATGAATGTGAGGTGGTATCTCATTGTAGTTTTGACTTGCATTTCTCTAGTGATTTGTGATGTTGAACATCCTTTCATGTGCCTATTGGCCATCTGTATATCTTCTTTGGAAAAATGCCTGTTTGTATCCTCTGCCCTTTTTTTTTTTTAAAAGATTGGCCCTGAGCTAACATCTGTTGCCGGTCTTTTTTGTCTTCTTCTCCCCAATGCCCCCTAGTACATATTCTAGTTGTGTATTCTAGTTGTGGGTCCTTCTAGCTGTGCTATGTGGGATGCTGCCTCAGCATGGCTTGATGAGCCGTGCTAAGTCTGCACCCAGGGTCTGAACCAGTGAAATCCTGGACTGCCAAAGTGGAGTGCATGAACTCAACCACTTGGCCACGGGGCGGGCCCCCTCTGCCCATTTTTGATTGGGTTGTTTGTTTTTTTGTTGTTGAGTTGTATGAGTTCTTTAAATATTTTGGATATTAACCACTTATCAGATATGTGATTTGCAAATATTATCTCCCAGTTGGTGAGTTGTCTTCATTTTCTTGATAGTTTCCTTTGCTGTGCAGAAGTTTTTTAGTTTGATGTAGTCCCATTTGTTTATTTTTTTTCTTTTGCTTCCCTTGCCTGAGGAGATATGATATTCAAAAAGGTACTGCTAAGACCAATGTCAAAGAGAGTACTGCCTATATTTTCTTCTAGGAGTTTTATGGTTCCATGTCTTACATTCAACTCTTTAACCCATTTTGAGCTAATCTTAACAATTATTTTTACGATGCTGTCAAGTGACTTCTCTGGACTACAAATCTCTAGGAAGACAGAGGGAGGAGATGCGAAGACATGCCTTCATGGAGAAGTCGGATCTAGATTAGTAGAGAGAAGGGAAGGGGATTCTGGGCAGGGGTAACATTACACTTGAAGGTTAGTGTGAAGCTTTGTGTATGTCAATAAAGAGATTAGCTTGTCAGGAGTAGAAGATTTCTGTTGGCTGTGGAAGATAAGGTTGGCCATGGTCAAAATGGTGTCAGTATAGTGGGTTTTAAATGCTAGGCAAAGGAAGTTTTTTGATCCATCCTGTTTCTTAATAATTCCCAGTTTTTTCTTTTTCTTCTCTGCCTCTCTCTTTCTATTTGTCTGTCTCTCTTTAATTAGTGTTAGGAATTCTCTCTGTGGGCAGAAGATTTTGTTGACCCATTACATGATAGAGTTTGGTTACTTGCTGCTGGTACTCCGTGGTGATTAGCAGCTATTTAGCAACTGATTTACCGGGTGATGAAAAACAGTTTTTGTTCCTTGCAGGTGGTTTCTTGGCATTCAAAAAAGGGAAGGTTTTGGAAAAGAGAGAAAAACTTTAGTAACTCTTGATTGAGAAATACGTAACAATAGAACATTCCTGTAAATTCCACGACATTTTAAGTGAATTTGTAGTTTTATTAACTGACACATCCACGTAGCTTTGATAAGTAGTTGTAATTGTGTGTATGTTTGAAATATTTTACACTCTATATGCAGTCTGATACATTTATGGGTTCCTTGCATGACTTTGGTCTCTAGTCTAACATCTGAGCCTTATAGACTGAGGACCACTATGGAGACTTGAGCAAGGCAGTAACACTGCAAGTCTAATTCTTGTGTGATGAGGAAGGGTGAGAGGCAAGAGCTGGAACCACTTAAGAGGGTCTTGACCTAATCTGTGTGCGAGGGTTCATTGGCCGGGGTATTTTCTTTTCTTTTGTGTTGTTTGCCGTGGCTGGTCTGTTTGCTAGCAAGTCATAGAAGTTCCCCATTTTGATTTAAGAGAACTTCTAGGACCGTGTTTTTCAATATATAGATCCTTACCCTTGTGAGTGGTGTGAAATCAATTTGATGGATTGATGGAGCTGTTTGAAAAAATGGAACAGAAAATAGAGTGCTTTGCATATAGTAGGGGGTAAGTATTGTTTCTTTGAATTTTATTTTTCAGTTATATAGATTTTGTGTGTACCAGATCATGATATAAAATACATTGCTTATTGTGGAATGCAGCCAAAACTGTTTGAGAAATGCTGTCTTGAAGTTGGTTTTACTGCGTTTAGAAGGCAGTATCGTTTGAATTTGGATAATAAATCCATCTCAGATGCCTGTTCTAGATCCTGCCTTGCTGTTTGGTTCATCAAATACTCTGAGCATCTGCTATGAGCAAGGTACCGGCTTAGAGGACGAAGGCAGCTCCAATTACTGATAACTGGGAACTAAGACAAAAATTGGCTGCTGGATATCAGCCAGAGTATTAGTGTGATATGTTGATGCCAGTCTTAACCCAAATGTTATGTATCAGGATTCTTTTGCCTATAATCAATAGATAACACAATTGAAACCCTTGCTGAAAGGAAGTTTATTGGATCATATAACTAAAAAGTTGGGAGATTAAGTGGGATTCACTGGCTCCATTCTGGAACCAGTGGCTCACTGATATCATCAAGATTAGATTTCTTTCATATCTTGGTTTGCTTACTTGATGTCAGCTTTCCCTTAAGCTTGATTCCTCTTGAAAGTCCAGGTGAGCTAAATCCTTCCTTGATAATTTTGAGAATCTTCTCCCTAGCATTACCAATAAAAGTCTAGATATTCACTCTTGATTAGACTGCCTCAGATCAAATGCTTATCCCTGAACCTATCACTGTTAGCAGAAGGTAACGATAACCTGACTGGCTCAGCCTGATTCATGTTTCACACCTAAAAAAGGGAGTAGGAATGAAGTTAAGTCAGTTTTCCCAAAGACATGGATGGATCTCTATGATGGGTCACTCATGATTTTTCTCTATTTGTGCTCAACCATCTTGGTGTAGGAAAGAAGAAAGGGAACTTGTAGTCTGATTTTGGTTTAGATTAGATAGAAAGAGAGGATAAAGATTCCAATCAAAGTACTGCTTCAGGTGATAGAACGTGAAGTTGCTGGGCATGGAAGGAAGAGAAGTGAAGAGCCAACAAAAGGGAGAAAATGGAGGAGTAAGCTCATGAGAGAATAAAGGTGATCAATGAATGGCATATTGGAATTTAAAATGTCCAGGGTAGAGCGATCTCAGGTGATATGAGAACTTAGTGTACCCCTGGAAGTGGGTGGCTAAAGTGAATAGAAATGAATTTTGATGCTGGATGGAGCATCTAAATGGATGATGAATCTTTTAGGATTATGAAGAAGTTTACTATGAGCTTGGTCTCAGCCTTCGGTGAATGGGGCAAGTGCCTGAAGGTGGTTAGATGGTAGTGAGTGAGGTGTGTAGCTTGAGTGGTAGCCGAGTTGCAGGGCATAACCTTAGAGAATGAGCTTATACAAAATTGGTAGTGGTGTTTCCTTCTGCTACCTACAAACATACTTTCTGTGTGTTTGAGTTTAAGAGTTAATTCTTTGTATTTTATAGTTTTGTTAGCTGTTTAAATTTATACTTGATGATACTACCATTTTAGATTATTAATTTTAAAAATTTTGAAATAAAATTTACTTCCAACAGTATTACAGTAGATTCTTGTGACCTTACAAAACGTATTAGAGGCCCTGTAAATTTATGTCCTCAGGAGAGACGGGTCTTTTGCTTCCTGCATGGTAGGATCAAGTAGGTCTAGAAAACACTGAGTGTTGAGAACTAGTGGACTACATGACCAGTAAAAGTCATTCCTGAGATCGTGTAGATGTAAGAAGATTTTGATTTCCAAAAGGTTTTTATATGAAAATAGTAAGAGAAATACGGAGCTACTACAGGGGCATTAAAGTTAAGTTACGGTTCTTCAGGATGGATATATGCATATTAGAAGTTAAAGAAAAGGTACTTGTTAAGGGGGAAGAATTGGGTGAATGGAGAAGAGATAATTCTGAAAGCAAGATCGGGAAGGAAGTGTGTTGGTGTTTAATGCAAAGATAAGGGGAAAGGGACAAGGGAAGATAATTTCGTGAACAGATCTTGAGGTAGAGATTGGGGAGCTCACTAAAGTGTGGAGGCAGTGTCATTGGTTGAGAATAAAAGTCGGTAGAATTAGGGGCCAGCCCCGTGGCTGAGTGGTTAAGTTAGCACGCTCTGCTTTGGCGGCCCAGGGTTTCACCAGTTTGAATCCTGGGCACGGACACGGCACTGCTTGTCAAGCCATGCTGAGGCCGCATCCCACATTCCACAAGTAGAAGGACCCATAACTAAAAATACAAACTATGTACCAGGGGGCTTTGGGATAAAAAGGAAAAATAAAATCTTAAAAAAAAAAAGAAGGTAGAATTAAAGGCTTGAAGAGACTTGAAATAGCCCTTTTGGAGAGTACTGTAAGAGGATTATTGTTTGCCAGTGATAACCTTAATTGAAGATAGAAAAGTATGTGAACTTCTAGGCCAAGGGAACATGATGATCTGACTTTCTCTAACAGTACCTTTGGTCTGGGAGGAGGTTGGAAAGCAGCTGATGGGATAATTCAGATTGGAATTTAGTATCCTGGAAGATCTGGAGGTTAGTGGAATGTATAAAATACTGTTGTGGGTAGCTCTACATGCTAAATAACACGTGTCTGATGCAACCAGAAGGATGCACTTTTTTTTTTTTAAAGATCGGCACCTGAGCTAACATCTGTTGCCAGTCTTCTTTTTTTTTGTTTTTCCTTCTCCCCAAAGCCCCTCAGTACATGGTTGTATATTCTAGCTGCAGCTCCTTCTGGTTGTGCTATGTGGGACACCACCTCATCATGGCTTGATGAATGGTGCCATGTCTGCGCCCAGGATCCGAACTAGCGAAACCATGGGCCGCCGAAGTGGAGCACATGAACTTAACCACTCGGCTACAGGGCCGGCCCCAGGATGCACATTATAAATATATATGCTGCACATTTAGATGTAGAATTAGCACTAAAACAATATTTTTAACTTCTATCTCTGTTTGGAACTCTAAATGAATTATGTTCTAGTCTCTGGATTTATGAGAGTTATACTCAAGAAGAATTGTTGAATCATAATAGCCAACACTCTATATGTTTATGTGAAAGAAGGGAGAGCTTCAAAATTGAATGTCACTTAGTTTTATTGCATTCTTATCGTTGTTTTCTTGTGTTACTGTTCAACACAATGCTTGGAAAAGTTTACCTAATTTTAGAGAGTGAAGAGCTTAGGTAGCAAGTTAAACCCAGAGGTTAATTTTGTTCAGATGTTAATATATTTCAGCATCCAACTGTAAGACAAGTAGCAATCAGAGAGATGTGAATTCAAAGAACAGTCAGGGCTGTGTTCTGTAGTCTAGTCGAAGATTGTCTGACACCTTTCTCCCCTCTGACCTCTTACTTAGGACGGGTGAATTAATAATGGGAAAAAAAAATTATAGTTTAATCTTGGAGCTAGCATGCTAAATGTCTTATTTAATTTTTGATTTAAGAAGACTGTATTACCTGTTGAAGTCTTTAAAAATGTATTTAGCTACAGTACAAGTTAGCAGGCTGTACACTGTTCTCGTCTTTTAGTCTTCAACTGAATTTCTACCTGCTCTGTCAATCTTGCCTGCATCACTCCAGCCCAGTAATCTTGCTTTCTTATAAACTCAAAGGCCCTTTGTACTCTTCCTTGGGAGTCTAGCTAATGAAGGTATCAGTTTCTTAGGAGCAGAGATTGAGCAAAACATTTTGTACGTGATAGATGCTCAGCAGGTAGTCCTAACCAGCTCCACATTTGATTGCATACCTTGCGTGGTTGAAGTCCTAAAGACAAGTTCCAAGAAAGGGGGGGAAATCAGCCCTTTATTCTTAGCAGTAGTTCTTGTGTCCACAAGTATCTATAGGATGAAAAACAAAAAACCAATGGTTTTGAAGAGTTTAAAAGATACCCATAATATTAAATTATTTGTATTAGTCCTTTTGTACTCTGGATCTGATTCTGGCAGGGAAGTAAGTGAAAAGTGAGGGCTGGGCAAGTTAATTCCAGGTAGATTTAAAAGAAGCATATGTGTGGCCGGCCCCGTGGCCGAGTGGTTAAGTTCTCACGCTCCGCCTTCGGCAGCCCAGGGTTTCCCCGGTTCGGATCCTGGGTGTGGATGTGGCAACACTCATCAGGCCACGTTGAGGTGGCATCCCACATGCCACAACTAGGAGGACCCACAACTAAAAATATACAACTACGTACTGGGGGGGTTGGGGGAGAAAAAGCATGGGGGACAAAAAAGAAGATTGGCAACAGCTGTTAGCTCAGGTGCAAAGCTTTAAAAAAAAAGTAGCATACCTTTAAGAAGAAATAGGCCTCTGGAAAAATTATACTATTTATGTGTTAACGTGTCTTTACTTTGATCAGCCTGTACCAAACTATGCCAAAAAAACCCCTCAATATTTGTATACTACCCTTATTCCTTTTTCAGTAGAGTACTTCTTTATTTAATACAGTAGGAAAATAGCCATTTGGGCCTTTGAGCACAGTTTGTGTTTAAATAGGTTCTCTATTTGCAAACGAAAACTGCGTTTTTGGTTGAATTGCTTTAAGTGCACACTGATATTTTTATAACTTTTTGCTAATTGCTTCTTTGTTTCTCTTTTCAGGGTGAGTATATATGGTTTATTAAGTCCTCAAGATATGCATTGAATTAGATATCACAATCAGGGCACAGATATGGGCAGTTAAGCGTTTGTTATCATAAGATTCTGCAGAGACATTTTCATATTTGACCCACCTCAGATGTTTAAAGTCTCTGTTTAGTTCTGCATGCTACTAAAAGGCGTACATACAAATGCATCAGTGAATTAATGAACTAGAGTATTAAGTGGTAGGCATGCCTGGTTTATTACTCCATTGAAAGCATCTTTTGTATTATTTTATGCTCCCATTTCTTCCTGCAGTAAATTTAAAAGTATGATATGAGCAAATAAGTTTCCATTTGTGACTTGGTTTTTGAAGTAAAGTCCTTTTTGAGATTAAGATGAAATATAACAAAGTTAAAATGATAGGGGCTAGTTGGGAGGTGAGGCTGATTAGTGATATGTTTAGATTACAGAAAATCAGAAAAGATAAATGTTTTTACATTTAGTGTTCACATACTAGAACTTGATAAACCTTAATATTATCTTTCAGAAAGCCTGCTTTAACGAACAAGTAAGGATAATTTATACTTAGTATATCAAAGCACTAACCTCAGCAGTTTCTTTCAGCAAAAATTATGAGTTGACTGTAAATGGATATTAACATGGAGATATACTTCACACTATTGGGTTGCTTAGGATTTTTTTTAGTAGCTAGTGCAACCTCCTTTGGGCCTCTGTTTACTTAACCTATAAAATAGGTAGAGTAGGGGGCTGGCCTGGTGGCATAGTTAAGTTCACATGCTCCACTTTGGCGACCTGGGGTTCGTGGGTTCAGATCCTGGGAGCAGACCTACACACTGCTCATCAAGCCATGCTGGAGCATCATCCCACATACAAAATAGTGGAAGATGGGCACAGATGTTAGTTCAGGGCCACTCTTCCTCAAATGAAAAGAGGAGTTTTATATAGATAGAGAAAATTAAAAGTCAGTGATAGCATTTAGAGCAATGCCTATTTTTCCCCTTTGGCTTATCAGCAAATCAGTGCTACAAATTTTGGTGTTCTGTTTTTCATGCTTCTGAAATGGATATGTCCCCCAAAAGTAATATGCCCAGTTAATAAATGTCAAATACAGTAGTTCTTAAAATTTTATGTTACAGTGTTTTGGGTAAAAGCGTGAACAGTTTTTTGGTAGGAAAACCTTTAAGGGAATTGTTTGCTGGCTTGGAATACTATCTTCCTTTGTGTTTATCTTAATTATAGCTTTTTTCTTTCTTTCTTTCAGAAAAAGCCTGTGCAGAAGCTGGGTCAGCAAGAATGTCACTTCTTATATTGGTGTCCATTTTCTTATCTGCAGCTTTTGTTATGTTTTTGGTATATCAAAATTTTCCTCAGCTTAGTGAGTAAGTATACTGAAAGAAACTGAAAATGTCTAGACATTTATAGAGATGAAAGCAGATTAAAAGTTAAACTAATTTTCAGCAACAGAACTGTCACGGTGATTGTGGATCAACTCTCATGGCTTGTGGCAAGTCCATATTGATGCTGCTGTTTAAATGCTTCTTTCCAAGTATGCCTCCTGATTTTCTGAGCAGGGTTTTCCTAGCATTGCTTCTCCTATTAAGGCCTCATCTTTCTAATGGCTTTCACAAGTTTTTTTTTAAATATAACCACATTTAGAAATACAATTTTTATATCATGGTCCTGCCTGTGTACGTGTATCCTCCCCCTCCACTTGCATACATGTATGCATATAAAACTAAGTTAAAGTTTCATGAAATGGGTGTTAGTCTTTGATATTTTCTCAACTATTCTATTTATTTTATTTTATTTTTATTTATTTTATTTTTTTAATTAAGATTATAATAGTTTACAGCCTTGTGAAATTTCAGTTGTACGTTATTGTTAGTCATGTTGTGGGTACACTACTTCACCCTTTGTGGCCTCCCCCCACCTCCCCCTTTCCTCTGGTAACCACCGATCAGTTCTCCTTGTCTGTATGTTAACTTCCACCTATGAGTGGAGTCATATAGAGTTCATCTTTCTCTGTCTGGCTTATTTCGCTTAACATAATACCCTCTCATTTTATTTTTTAATGCTGGGAGTGACCAAATAAATTTATTTTGCAGTCCATAATAGATATTAACCTGCCGTTTGAAAAACACTGATGCTCTTCTCTGCTTTCCCCCCTTTTCCATCCATTTTCTCCCTTCCCACTTTTCCTTGCAATCAATTTTTGTCTGCTTCTATCTATCCATTTCCTTCCCCACCACATCGCTGTCTCCTAGCTCTTTTTCTCTTCCCTGTTTTGTGGAAATGATATGGGCTGAATAGGTACTTTTCACAGTGAGAGGGACCTTATAAAAGACTTGTATAGCTAGTACACGTCCATAGTTCCTTAATCAAAACCTTGGGGGTGAAATGTGTTTCAGGATTTAGAATTTTTCCATTTTAGAAAGATAACATGGAATAAATATGGTATATTATGGAGTACCTCCAGCAGGATCTGGGGCAGCATCCCATAATCAAATATATTGACATTTTTGCAGAGAAATCTGCATCATTAAAGATTATAAATAACATTATATAATTGTGGGTTAGTTTTTGCTGACAAATTATAAAGAACTTTTGGTTTTGAGAGTTTTTTTAATTTTAGGCAAGAGATTATGGACCTGAAACATACTTTAAGAGGGCAAAATATCCCAGGGTTATTTAACCACAATAATACCATTCTTGTGTAATCATAGATTGCATAAGGGACTACTAAAATGTGGTTAGACTTTCAACCAGGGCCAGCCTGACGTGCTAATGGATAACTGTGAAATGTGATTTCAAGATATCTGGAAGTTCCTTTTCGTCCATTAACAATTCCTTATCCTTGAAATTTTATGGTTAAACTTTTTATTTTAATACTTTCATTTCTTACATTAATGTAAATACCTTTAGGATGATAGCATGCTATATTGTTATGTTAATATTAGTATGGTTGAATTTTAGATCCTTTCTGGTTTTGATCAAGGAGTAAGAAGTAAGAGCCGACTGAAAGCAGGAAAGAATATAGAGTGTAGGTTAAGGTTGTCTTTGCTCCCAGTCTGCTCCAAGAATGATAAGATCACTTGTATATAATAATGTGCTATTATAAATCTTTTATATTCTGCTTATTTCTTTCTGTGTGTGTGTGCATGCATTCATGCACATTCCTATCAAGAATTTTTTTAGTTTTTAAATTTATAAATGGAAAAGCTCATTTTAGTTTACTTGCTGTTTTTATAGCACATAAGCAGCATTTTATCATTGTTGTGCAAGGTCAGTCAAATTTTGTCCTATAAACAAATGGGCGCAATATACATTAAACACAAAGGTGATTATTTGAGGTTTTTATAAGCAAGAAGTCATTCAGTTCCAAACAAAGCACCAAATATAAAGTAAAATTAATAGAAAGAAAAAACTGTTTAAGTTTTTATCTGAGCTTTTCCAGAAAAGATGGGAACTGTAAATTCATTAAAATTCATTAAAATTTTTACTTAATTTCAGTTGTAACTGATTATTGACTTTAGCTTATCATGAGGATTACCCAAAATGATGTTAAATATGTTTTAAATATGTTAATGTCACTGGTTCATTTCTTAATTCAAAATTTACGCTAGTGTTGGAACAAATGCTTTTAACCTTTAGAGTCATCCTGAACTTTCATATCTAGATTACACATCTCATGAAATTATATTAAAGCATTAAAAAACAAGTAATTTGCAGACTTTTCAACTTAAAGATTGTGAATTTATGCTTAACTTACAGATCAAGGCGTCAAATCATTTTGGATAAAACTTCATGTTTTGAACTTGACTTTGATATTAATTATCTTGGCAAATTTCTGCTTTAAAATTTTTTACTTTAATTTTATTTCTTTAGAGAAGAAAGAGTGAATATGAAGGTTCCCAGAGATATGGATGATGCCAAGGCTCTAGGAAAAGTTTTATCCAAATATAAGGACACCTTTTATGTACAAGTACTTGTAGCTTATTTTGCTACATATATTTTGTATCCTTTTAACTGAAAATGTTTTCTAGTTTTGTTCAAGAAAAAGGTTTTAAAAGATCTGCTGTTCATTATACATTAATTATTTTTCTTTTTAAAAATTGTTAATGCAGTGTAACAATATTAAATAAAATATTGAAAAATTAGAATGAAAAAAATTCTCACTTTAATCTTATATCTTCAACTCAATTGTTATTTCTGAATGTTTATTACCAATCGTTTTGTATTCTGCTTATTTCACTTATAAACATTTTTCTGTATTATTGAGGATGATTATTTTATTTATCTTATTTAATTTTTATCTTATTAATTGTTTGAATTTAAATAATTATTTTGAATTAATAGTGATCATACAATGTTTTAAAAAGTTTCCTTTTGCTTTGAAGATATAATTTGTACTTAATTTATTGCTTTTCTACATGTTGTGTTACGTATGAATCTTTTTGTTCATGATTTTTTCTTCCTTGTAATTGTCTTCTTTGTAAAAAATCCTGAGGATAATTAGTCAAAGGAATTTTTTTATAGTTCTTAGTATGTATTTCTTTGTTTTATATAAATATATGTTATATTTTAACTAGTCAGGAAAATAACTTTATTCTTTCTATCTATTTTCAAACTGCTTGTGCTACTGGTGATTAATCTTCCAATTTGTGGACTTTAATTTCTGGCTTTTGTATCTTTTATTCTAATCCAACCTATTTTTCAAATCTTTGTTAATGAAAGACATTGTCTCTTGATGTTGTGAAGGTAATCATCCTTTTTAAACCAGCTCTTATTTTGAAAAGGCAAATGAGTTACTTTGTTAATTCTCTCAAACTATTTCCACTCTGGCTTCCTGTTTTATCTCCTGAATTTCTTCTGGTGTGTTGGATTTTTCAAGTGAAACTTTTTCTAGTAAAATTGAATAGCATTTTTTAACTTGGATTTATATTGGATTAGATATTGTATATTTAACATATATATGTGTTCTTCCAGTTACCTCTTTATGCGAATGTTTTGAGTATGTACTTAGACACACTGGACCAATTACTCTTAGCATAAGCAACTTCATGACAAGTACCTTTACAAAAGCTTTTGCTGCTCATACAAACATTACTCCTTGACCCACCTGGTGAGGATACATTTTTATTTAGGTAATGTGCTCTACGTAAGCACTTTGTCATTATCCTCTCTATTTATCATTAGAAACATTGAAATTTGGGGAAAATTTAGAGAATAATTATTATGCTCCTATCTTTGATGGGTCATTTGGGGCAGCTATTCGTGAAATAATTTAATTGTTTGTAAAGTGTTTTGAGAACTCTGTAACTGCTGCCTTTTCTTACTAATTCCATTTTGTCACCCATCTGTGAAAACCATAGTGTTAGGCTTATAGGTTATTTTGCCTTTATAAACTTCAACAGTGAGTTAAAATATTTTCCCCAAATAAGGAACAAATTTGGTTCATCCCTTTCATTTGGCTTTTATAACGTTTTTGTAAACATTTTGTGAACAAGGCATATGGTTTCTATTTACTTTGCAAAGTCCTCTTTTTTGCCCCATTTTGCACCCCCAACTTTGGGAGGGAAACATGGCTGAGGGATAAAGGGGATGCCCACCCATAGGGCTTAGCCAGTTAGCATAAATGAATCTTGACCATCTGTGGGGTAAGAAATGCTGTAGCCTAGTTGTCTTAATGTCCATATGCAAATTAGTAGAAAAGAATAAACTGCCCTATAGAAAGTGAATTGAAAGTATAGGAATGGGTTTATTATTACAAAGTACCTTTGGTTTAAAATTTTTAATTTTAAATAAATTATTGGTTAATATTATTATCAATTCAGCAGGTTTTGTTGCATATTGTTAGTTTGCTTAATAGGTAATTGTAGTGATTGCACATTTCAGATTTTTTTATAACATAATTTGTTAAATACATTTTTTAAATAATTTTCTCTTTACACTTTTGAATCTCAGTGAACAAAAGAGAAAGACTTTATCTTAGCGCATATATCTCTATGCTGTACATATATACATGCATATGTATGTATACGTGTACATGTATATAACACAGTGCTGATCAACAGAAATAGAATGTGAACCACTTGTAATTTTTAAATTTTCTTTGGCTTATTAGAAAAAGTGAAAAGAAACACCTAAAATTAATTTTAATAAAACAGTTTACTTGAACGAGTATATCAAAAATATTATCATTTCAACATGCAATCAACATAAAAATTATTAATGAGATATTTTACATTCTTTTTTTCATGCTAAGTTTTTGAAAAGTATGTTTTTTACACCCATAGCACATCTCAATTCAGTCTGGGTGCATTCCCTTGTCTCCATAGCCGCCTGTGGCTAGTGGCCACTGTTCAACAGTGCGGGACTAGTACCTTCATTGGTAATGCCTAACTTCAAACTCTTATATATAAATTACTTTTTACATTACAGTTACTTATTTTAACCCTAGCATTCATTCATTTAACCAGTTTTTTTAAAGTACTAATTATATGCTAAGTACGAATCTAGTGTTTTGAGCATTCAAAAGCAGAACTGTTTCTGTCTGAAATAATGGGGAATTATGGGTAGAGATACAGCACGGTCATTTTGGACAGTGCAATCCCAGAGCAGAGCTTACAAAGCACAGGGCATAGTTAGAAAGTGATCAGTAGTCAAGTTTAGTTGGAGTGTAAGGCATGAGAAGGTAAAGATTGAGAAGTAAGTTTAGGAAGGTAGGCTAGACACTGCATGCAGATTATAGAGGACTGAGTACCAGGCTAAGGAATTTAGAATATTCATTTGATATTGGGTAGTCACTGAGGACTTTTAAGCTGTGAATGATGTTAAAAGTGTCACCATCATCTCGTTTGTTTCCCTGAGGCTAAAAATCTTAGAGTAACTTAAAATTTTCTTTTATTATGGAAAATTTAAAACATACACAAAAGTAGAGAAAATCATATAATGAACTCCTTCGTACCCATCACCCAGCTTCAGAAATTATTAATATTATGCCAAGCTTGTTCTTGGAAGTTATCTTTGACTTTGTATTTTTGGCCTTTTAGAGAAAAAAAGACTAGGTAGAGGACCATGTTTAGAGTAGGGAAAGGAAGATAACGTTTACTTTGATTTAGGATGTGCTCAGTTTTAAATATTCAGATAGAGGTATCTATACCCAAATGTCAATCAATAGGGGACTGGTTGAATAAACCATGGTAAATCTAAACATGGAAGTACTATATAGCTGTGAAAAAGAATGAGAAGTATCTCTCTATGCAGTTAACACATTACCTCCAGGATATACTGTTAATTGAAAAGAGCAGGTGCAAAATAGTCTAAGGATGCTATGTTTTATCTAAGAAGGGGAGAATATGAGTACACAGGTAAACATACAGGTATTTTGTTATATTTTTTAAAAGAAAGGATATCTTTAAAAAACCAATACAAATGTTTACCTATGGGGAGAGAGATGAAACAAGGGTGGAAGTGAAACTTCTCTAAATATACTTCAATGTGTACATTTGACTTTAGAACCAAGTAAATATTTCACAAAATTATAAAACCGATTAAATCAAAATGAAGAAACAGGAATTTTAAAAATCTAAAGCAACCTCACACCTATTAGTATGGTTTCTATCAAAGAAACAGAAAATAAGTGTTGAAAAGGATCTGGAGAAATTAAAACCTGTGAGCCCTGTTGATGGTAATGTAAAAAGGCGCAGCCGTTGTGGAAAACAGTATGATGTTTCCTCAAAAAATTAAAAGTAGAATTATCGTATGATTTAGCAGTCCCACTTCAGGGTACATACCCAAAAGAATCGAAAGGAGGGTCTTAAAGAGATATTTGCACATGCATGTTCATAGCGGCATTATTCGCAATAGTCAATAGGTGGAAGCGACCCAGGTGCCCTTTAACGGATGAATGGATAAACAAAAGTAGTACATACATATGATGGAGTGTTACTTAGCCTTAAAAAGGAACGAACTTCTGACACATGCTACAACATGGGCGAACCTTGAGGACATTATGCTAAGCAAGATTAGCCGGTCACAAAAAGATACGCTGTGTGATTCCACTTTCATGAAGTACATAGAATAGTCCAATTCATAGAGAATGAACGTAGAAGGATGGTTGTCAGGGGCTGAGGGAGGAGCGAAGGGGGAATGTTGTTGAATGAGTGTAGAGGTTCAGTTTTGCAAGATGAAAGGACTTCTGGAGGTTGTTGCATAACTGTGAAAGAACTTAATGCTACTGAACTGTACAGTTAAAAATGGCTAAAAGGGTAAATTTTATGTTATATTTTACCAAAATTTTTGAAAATTAAAAAAAATCTAAAGCAAAATTAAACAATGAATTTAACAGTATATTGAGTTTGTCAGGATTTGACTATCTAGAGGAATTATTTCAAATTGTCTCCTTGAAAATAGTAATTTGACTATGCATCCCTCCTGGGATAAATCTTAAGGACAAAAAAGATTTGAAAGAAATCTTAAACTATTTTCAGTTATTATATTGCTATGAAGTTTTTAAATGTGTAAAAAATGTTTTAGAATAATACCAATGTATATATTTTATATAGTATATATTTAATAGTATGTAAAGCAAATAGTTAATTATGTTTATAACATTAAGAACCAAGATTTTTAAGTGTAAGGGAAAAGAAATGCAAATCTAAACAGAGCTGGAAAGTTAAGCTCAAATTCCATTCCCAAGCAGAGAGAAGAATGGCTTTGTTAACGCTTACTACAAGCTAACAGACAGAGGAACGAATTAAATCACTCAAAGGGATACAATAGGCACAATTCAAAAAGTGGTGAATTTTACCAATGACTTGGTTTCTTCAACAAATAAATTGCAAGGAAAAAAAGGAACCTGTACTTCAGTGATATAATGAGCAAATACCACGTGTGGACCTTATTTTGATCCTGATTTGTATAAACCAGCTATCTAAGAAAAAAATTATGAGGCATTTGGGAAATGTGAACACAGACTAAATAGATATTTATGATAGTAAGGAATTATAGTTAATTAATGTCTTGATGTGTGACAATGGTATTATGTTAAAAAGAAAAGGAATCCTTATCTTTTTAAAGGTATTAAAGTAGTTGCACATGAAATGATATGTGTGGGATTCGCTTCAAAATAATCCAGTGTAGGGGGTATAGATGAAACAAGATTGGTTGTATGTTAATTGTTGAAGCTGTGTATGGGTATCTAGGGCATCATGATAGCAGTTTCTCTCCTTTCATAGGTGTTTAGAACCTTATTTGAAAAGTTTCAAAGAGCCCTGAAATAATCAAAATTTATTTTTAATTAATTTTTTTTTAATGGAGGCACCCAGTAGACAGATGGAAATTTTGAGACTGGTATTTGATTGGAAAAGTTGAATCAGAGATAGAGAATTCAGAGTTATCAGTATATATGGCCATTTACTTGAAGCCGTATATACTTCTGTATACATGGAAATTGCTGAATTTATCAAAGGAGAGGTAGAGGAGCATGTGGCTAACAGCGCCTTAGAGAAATCCCAGAGTTGAGGGTGAGGAGAAGAAAAAAACTAGAGAAAGAATGATGTGTAATGTAGAAGAAAAGTACAGTTCACTGGAGCTGAGTTTCACACCAGAGGATGTCTAATCCTGTGCAGCTGTCACTAAAAAATGACTGCTGAGAACAAGTCAGAACTCTTGGCTAGGAAGAAGTTTCAGTGGAGTGATGGGTGGGTAAGTCAGGTTGCATATCTTGGTCAAGGAAAGCCTCGGTTTTCTTTAGTTTATAGGCATCTGAATGGGTTTGTCCAGGAGGGATCCTGTGAAAGAGCAAGAAGTTGAGGATGAAAGAATCCAAGAGGAAGAAAGAGGAGATTGACAGGAAAACATGAGCAAAGTGGGAACTAGAGAAAAACAGAGAGGGAGAACGGGTGAAGATAGAGATTTTAAAGTAGAAAGGAGAGATGTTGAGGGAATTCACTCAGTTGGACTGACTCGTAAGTAAATCATGTTGGGGCAAAAAGGGGTCCAGGCCAAAACTGGGAACTAGAGGAAAGTAGAAAAAAGCATAATTGTGTTTTAATAAGATTTGTGATTTTTACTATATTTTGCAACCCCTGTCCTTTTTTTAATGAGTAGTGAATTGAGGTAAATGTGCATACGTTAGGAATAAGTAATTATTATAGCCTCTATTTACCTAGATTTCCACAGAAACCATGTTTCCTGAAAACATCTGGGGTTAAATCCTATGCATTAGAGAAGTATATTGTTTAAAAGACGACTGAAGACCTTTTTCGTTCTCTTTTTTCTTTCTCTTTTCTTCTCCGCTTCCCCCCGAAACTGCCCAGTTCCTCTCTATCCTGGTACATGTTTTCTTTTAGTAACACTCTTATTAGCATTGTATTTATGATAATGTTAGTAAATGGTCAACTTAAAAGTGGTACAACTGAAGGGTCATGTTTTTTAAACTTTTGGATATAATTTTACTATATTTTTAAATACTGGAATATGGATATAATCTTATTAACTTGATAACTTCTGTATTGATGCTTTTTTCTGAAATGTTGGATTTGTCTTTTAAAAATTCCGTTTAATTATGTTTTAATCCTTAACTTAGAAGTTAACAGCTTGCAAACATTTGCTATTCCAGGCTCTATATTTCTCAGTATACTCTCAGGGTTTCTTTATCCCTTTCCACTAGCCTTATTTCTTGTTTGTTTGGTAAGTATATAAAGTGAAATTGGGAGACTAGGAAAAAAGTGGCTTTAGATAGATGATGAGGATGGTGATGGCATCCTAGCCCCAGTAGTCTATGTAAGCGTAAGCTCATTGGTTTTAAGTGGCATTTAATGTTGAAGTATATCTGAGTCCCTCCATAAGGAGATATGATAGTTTTTTCCCTAGAACAAGGGTATCGGAGACTTAATTGCATTTATAGGCTCTGTTTTAGCCTTTCCTTCCTATTGTATTTTGCAATTCAAGTAGTCCAAGATTGTTGGTGGGCACGAGAGGAGTTAAGTCCTGTGGCTGGGGGTGGTGTTTTCAAGCACAGCAATTGAAAGAAAAAAAATTGGCTCTTGAAGTTTTATTCTTAGGCTAAAGGCTAACACTAACTGTTTGGATATAGTCGGTAGGTTCAGTGACAAGTGCCAGTTTGTTTTAGCTGGTCTGATTTTAGTTATAATTTGGTCTGACCGAGGACTAGATCAGATGGGTTCTTGTTCTCTGCACAAGAGTTGTCGTGCGGAGTAATCCCCATACAGCGAAAGCAGTAAACTAGTTGAGCTTTGCCTTAGGTGAATATATCCATGTGAATGAGATGAAAAAAATACAAAATGCTTATGGCTTCTTGATATTTTCTAGTGTTCCGGACTCGGTGCCTCATTCTGCTATATGCTCTCCTATTTAGTTGGGAGGCCAGTTGTATACAAATACCTAACAGAGAAAGCAGTAAAATGGTCACAGCAGGTAAACATGTATTTTTCAATTATTTAATGTAATTCTTTGGCTAATTGGGAGGTCAGTGTGTAGTCCCTATGTAAATTAACTCAGACTCAGGGCTTTAATAAAAATGATCTTTTGACCAAAATAAAATCAAGTGGTAGGCAAATAATGAATTTTAATCATTCCAAATATGAAGTTTTTGTACCTGTAATGGTCATTTTAATTCTTCATTCCTAGTAAGTTCAGTCAGAGCAGAGAAGTCAAAGTGTTGATGTAAAGGCATCCACGTATTTAGACACGTCAGCTATTTTGCATTGATGCCGTGTGCTGTCAGTGGGTCACTGAAACGCTTGTATCGGCCAGCTCCTTTACTGCATTTCATCAGTGGGAACAACTGTTGTCTTCAGTCAGGATCTCCGCAAAGACTGGCAATGAGAAACATAAGCACTTACACAGAGAGGTCTAACAGTATTGCTAAGAAAATCATACTTTTATAAAAAATCAGAAGAAACAGACTTAAATCCCGGAGGAATTTTAGAAATCATCCTTCTTTACCCCTTTGTTTTACAGATTAGGAAATTAAGAGAAACTAAGCATTTTGCCCAAAATCACAATAATTCTTTGTAAAGCAACATGTAGGGAGTATAAACTGTAGTCAGTGCTTTTATTTGATTGGCTAAATATTTCCATATACTTGTTTAATGTCATTTGTCAATAATGAATGTGGTCACTCATATGATGTATATTGTAATAACATAAAATAAAGATTATCTGAATTTTTTTTAATTGAAGGCTAGGTTTATTGATGTGCTGTACTAGTTCTTTACATTGTAGGAAATCAAAGACATTGAAAAATTGGTCACTTGATGTGTATCTTATATCTAGTTATAAGTTTAATTTTGCCAGTTTAGGTTTAAAATGTGGTTGAGCCATATTACCTAGGCTGATTCAGAACCATCTGTAGTGGTGTGACATTTAGCTATGAGCACAATTTTAAAAACTCTCATCTCATGTTATTTAGCTCTGGTAATGAGTAATTTGATAAGTAGTTCATGGTCATTTTCGAGCTCTGTTTTGATCATTTGTGTTGGATAAACTCTAAACTATTGGGGATGAGAATTTGAAATAAGATATTTTATATTAAGCAACTCATTTTCAAGATCAGCCTTATCTTGATCCTGATTTGTTTCTTTCTTATGACAGGTTGAACGTCATAGGGAACATCTCATTAACTACATTATATTTTTGAGAATAACACCGTTTCTGCCTAATTGGTTTATTAATATTACATCTCCTGTGATAAACGTGCCGTTGAAAGTCTTTTTTATTGGCACTTTTCTAGGTAAGGCCTCTGGTTCACACTGTGTTAGACCTCCTTGTGTACATCTCTAACAGTGTCCAGCTGGGCTGGATTTCATGCTCTTTGCAGACATGCCAGCACCATATATAACTTTGGGGCATAGAGTCTGGCTTATGTAAGTAGATGCTGGGAAATGTCTGCTCACTTGTATCGATTTAAATATTTTTGTGTTACTTCTTTTAAAGAAGAGCACATTCTACTGGATCTTTTTTTAATCATACAGGATTAAGCAGGACTTTTAAGCTCCATTCTCTCACTCAGTGGAGAGAAAAAAAAATTAAGGTGCCTTTTTTGAATAATTTTCTCCCTTGTCTTCTAATCACATACTGAAATATTGAACTTTAATTTTCAGTGGAGAATTGATCCTGGTTTTTTTTTTTTATTGACCTCAATTATTTTTAATGAGCATTACCAAGAGTATGGGGAAGGCAAGGATCAACAAAAGGTTCTTGCTTTCAAGGAGCTGCCACTTAATTTTGAAATTAATCAGCGGACATAAAGATTCACTTACATATTTTGTGAAGTCAGGTGGTTCTTTACTAAGAGGACTCTACTTTTCTTTGAAATTTAAGTTGAGTTGTTTTGTCGTTAGTGCCATTGAGTTGATTCCAGCTCCTAGTGACCCTGTGTACAGCAGGGCTGAACTCTGCCCTGTCTTTTTGCACCATCCTCTCACCGTCTTTGCAGAAGTGGGTGGCCAGGTCCTTCTTCCTAGTCTGTCTAGTCTAGAAGCTCTGCTGAAACCTCTCCATCATAGGTGACCGTGTTGGTATTTGAAATACTGGTAGCATAGCTTTCGGCATCACAGCAACACACAGCTGCCACAGTATGACAGATGGGTGATGTGGTTCCCTGTCTGGGAAACGAACCTAGGCTGCAGAAGTGAGAGCGCCGAATCTTGACCACTAGGCCCTCAGGGCTGGCTGTTGAAGTGTTTAAAGACCAACAAAATGAGCATGTTCCTCATGTATTGAGTGTCTGTTAAATTAAAGCCTAAGTTAATACTTAGGAGAATGGACCTTTTGGAAAGAATAATAAAAATCAATTTTTGATTGCTCCTTTTTAAAAACTTCATTGACAAACTTAAAAATCTTAGCAGGGGTAATTGTGGAATTTATAAAATGATGTTACATTCATGGAATCAGAAGAGAATTTTTGTCCCTATCTCCTTATTTTACAAGTTGAAATACCTAAAGATTTAGTTAACTTCAGCTTTGGCTAAAGTAACTTTTCCAGTTTGTTTTGCTTTTTAACAGAATGTGATTGTTCTGCCTATGCTCTTGTATAAACTGCTCTTTTTACTCGTATTTTGAGTATCTTTCTATTTCTGATATCTCCTACCACTTCATTTTTATTTTAAGTATATCCTATTAAAGATGAATGACAGTTCACTTAATCTTATTTTTGAACATTGAGATTGTTTCCAGATTTTTAGTATTACGATGCTTTGATGAACATTCTCGAGACTAAATTTTTGCTCATGTACATTAGTGTTTCCTAAAATTGAAATTGCTAGATCAGAGCACGTTCTTATTTTTAAGGTTGCTGACAAATTTTGTAAAATTATTTTCTGGAAGCTTTTCTTGGGTTTTTTAATTCATTATCATTAAGAGGTGATTATGAAAGTTTGAATTCTTTATATTTCAACTTGAGGGGCTTTAAATTAAAATTTTTCAAAATGGAGATTGTTATATTCTTGCAAGAAATCTTATGTACACTGAAAACTTTAATTTTAAAAAATAATTGATTGTTTTTGCTCTGGTTTTTTTTCCTTTTATTTTAGGTGTCGCACCTCCCTCTTTTGTAGCAATTAAGGCGGGAACAACATTGTACCAGCTCACAACAGCAGGGGAGGCTGTTTCCTGGAACTCAGTATTTGTTCTCATGATTTTGGCTCTGCTTTCTATTCTGCCAGCCATCTTCCAGAAAAAACTAAAGCAGAAATTTGAGTGAAAAATCATCTGGGTTTTAGATTTCCTATCATCATCATCATCTCAGGACTGGCAGGTTTATGTGTTAAAATCACCTCTGTAATTGAAACAAGGAATTTGTAAAATAAAGTTTACTATCATACAGTTAAAATAATGTATTTAAGTGGGAAGGGAGAGAAGAAAGCAAAAATGGAAGTAGATGTACTATGAAGAGTGCTGTCAGTGGTTATGATAGACATCTCTTAAATTACTATTCTAAGGGTAGCTATCCATAATTAGTAGCAGTATAGTAGGAAGTTCTTGACCCAGCTGATTCATTCAATTTAATATCTTTCATGAACTGGCTATACATACTTACCCTTGACTTGATCATTTAATATTTTTCTCTCTTATCCTTTACTAATAGCTAAAATAGAAAAAGCAAATACAAAATACAAAAGCAAAGATTCTAGATATTTAAAAATAGTGTTGCTGTTCTGGCTAATGTTAGCCTCCTTTCAGAGCATAAACTTGAAAACTAAAGCTCTAAAGAGATTTACATTTCTTTTCCCTTTTTACCTTTGAGGTAAGGGATTTGTTTAGAAGTTCATCTCAGTGGACTACTGAATTTGGAAAGGATATCAAGTTATATCTACTTTGTGAATTCTATTTTTGTTTTTTTCTGTTCTAGATTATCATGGATTAGTCTGAAATTTAAAATTCTGACCAGTCTATTTTCATTTTTTCTTCTAGCTTTCACAATGCTTCCACTGTGCATATACAAAATGGCGATTACATGATAAATGTATCATACTGGTGTTGATAATTTATATTCAGATAATATTTTGTTACATAGTTTCCTTTTATCTCAAAAGGGGATCAAAAAGCAAACATTCAAAGTATGCAGTTTTTAGATGTTAGAGTGATTATATGACTTTATATTTTGAAACAGAAGCAGTGGCAGGGTAACACTTAAGTGGTTAAATGTAGTTTATTTGTTCCAATGACTGTAAAATGTACCTCATTTATTTATTAATCTGGTCATTAAAGTATGTATTATGTAATTATCCTTTTTATGCATGATACGCTTATAAGAATGCCTTGTTTTGTTTCTATTGATGGCCTTTTGGTTTGGGGCTGGTTTTGATTAATGCAGTTTCCCAATTTAGTGTTTTTACTTTTTATAACTCAAAGTAAAGTTAACTTCTCACATGATAACTACTATATTTAAACAGTCCTGGAAAAACTAATCAGCTTTTTGCTTCTTGCTTAATGGTAATCCCCTTGATTCCTTGATTCCAGGACACAGCTGATCTAAAGTAAAGTACTCTGTCGGTTTTACCTTCACCAAGACTGTCAAGTTGAAAAGTACTTTACCTGTGGGAGAAATCCTGTTGTGAGAAGTGTGATCATCCTCAAAGCCTGTTTCTACTACATAATGTGGACTAATTATTTTTTCTATCACAGTATTAACGAATGGATTTATTGTAAATACAAAGAAAATATATTAATTAATATACTATTCTTATGTCACTTTGCCTTTTGTGTGAAATTATTTATTGTTATTTCTAGCAAGGTTTTCTTCTTTTCTTATTGACCAGAGGCTGAGTGATAAAGCTTTTGTTATTTTTACAGTTGAACTTACAACATAGCCTTTTTGGACACAGTTCACTAAATATTGCTATATAAAATGTAATTGAGTAAATTTTTATCAAACTTTTAAAAATAAAAGTAAGAGTGTGGACTCAGGAGAAGCCTCACTGTTACTCCAGTGTGTATATATTGTACTTACTCTGTTCTCAGAGTATTTTCCCTGTCTTTATCATTGATTCTTTCCCTTTCCTGATTATTTTTTCTGTTAGAAAACTGTAACTGCCACTTAAGGTGGGATATCTTTTCTTCTCCCAAGAGAATAGCCAGTCTTTCCAGATTCATCATCATTGACTGTCAAGAAAGAACCCTTCAGGCTGTACCCTAAATGCAGTTGGCGGCCTGTATTGACGGGGATCCGCAGACTTGGCCTGATGCCAGATCTGGAGTCAAGCTTCAGCCACATCTTGGAAAGAAGTACATAGTAATAACTACAGGAGGGTACAGATGTGTAGTGGGGAGGTGAGCAAGCCACCTAGGGAGTTGACACACTGACTGAGACATTCCCCTCTTAGTTAAAGGCCTCTCTCAGGAGCGCCATTACTTTGAGTGTAATATTTCTAAGACACTTAATAAATGCAAACTGAGAGGTAATAATAAATTGTACTGAAAAAACTTAAATGTACTATTTGGGATTTATTTCACCCTTCACTTTTTTTTTAATTTATTTTTCCTTCTTCTCCCCAAATCCCCCTGGTACATGGTTGTATATTTTTTAGTTGTGGGTCGTCCTAGTTATGGCGTGTGGGATGCTGCCTCAGCTTGGCCTCATGAGCGGTGCCGTATCTGTGCCCAGGATCCAAACCGGTGAAACCCTAGGCCTCTGAAGTGGGAGCGCTCGAACTTAACCACTCGGCCACGGGCCCAGCCCCTTAGGATTTATTTCATGGAAGTATTTGTATTAAAAAACCTTTCCTTGAATAAAAATATATTCTGTTAAAATTCTGATGCACATTTTCCACCTGTAAGAACAATTTAACAACCTTTAATTTTTGTAGTTGGCTTTTGAGAACCTTAGAGCAACTTTTAAAATTGTAGAGGTAAGTAAATAAAGGTAAACATCTAAGTTTCTAGTACATATATTGGTTTCTCTATAAAGGAATCTTTTAAAAGTTCTCTTTGGCTTTTTGAAAATATATAGACTAAATTAAAAAGGCTGAAGCTTTTCTGGTGTGTAAATGATCGTTCCCTGATTGTAGTTTAGATGTTTAGAAGGTGGATTTTATTGCAGTTTCAATACTCTATTCTGATTATTCTTTTTATTTTTTTTTTTGAAGATTGGCAGCTGAGCTAACAACTGTTGCCAGTCGTCTTCTTCTTTATTCTCCCCAAAGCCCCCCAGTACACAGTTGTATATTCTAGTTGTGAGTGCCTCTGGTTGTGGCATGCGGGACGCTGCCTTAGCCTGGCCTGACAAGTGGTGCCATGTCCATGCCCGGGATCCAAACCCGCAAAACCCTGGGCCACCGCAGTGGAGCACGTGACCTTAACCAGCCAGCCATCGGGCTGATCCCCACTTCTTTTCTTCTTTATCTGGGAAAAACTTGCTAAGCTGGGTGACTTAGGGGCATATTGTTTAAGATCTAGGGTTCATTTTCTCATCTGGACCAAATCAGCTCTAAACTCCACCTTCCTTACATCTGAGACATGATAGGATTCTCTGAAATTAATGAAAAAGTTTTTTTTCTTTAAGATTTTATTTTTCCTTTTTCTCCCCGAAGCCCCCCGGTACATAGTTGTATATTTTTAGCTGTGGGTCCTTCTAGTTGTGGCATGTGGGATGCCACCTCAGCATGGCCTGATGAGTGGTGCCATGTCCGTGCCCAGGATCGGAACCAGCGAAACCCTGGGCCACTGAAGCAGAGCGCGCGAACTTGGCCGCGGGGCCGGCTCCTGTATAACTTGTTTTATAGCCTACAGTGTGCTTTCACATGCATTGTCTCATTTAAATGAATTAACCGTTTTATTTGCAATGAAATACTTGAGAAAATAAAGGCTATTTCCATTTGGTTATTTGCTAGTAATAGTAGGGTAAAATGGAAATCATCTAGGGGGCTAAACGGACTCTCTTGAAGCGTTCTTTCATCCTAAAATACGTGGTATGAAAAATAAACCATAATATCAAGTCTTCTGATGACCACTGTGTTAGCAGAGACTGCACTTTGAGAATAGAAGGTGGGGAAACTCACTGAACTCCTAAATTATATTTTGGAGTCTGTCTAGGCTCCTTAATGTAAGGATTAGTATCATCTAGCATCTGGAACTGTGCCAAGTGGGCACTCTTGTGCTGACTGGACTGCTAGATAAAGAATGCTGGGGAGGGGCTGGCCTGTGGCCCAGTGGTTAAGTTTGCACGCTCTGCTTCTGCGGCCCAGGGTTTCACAGGTTTGGATCCTGGGCTGGGACATGGCAGCACTCGTCACGCCATGTTGAGGCGGCGTCCCACGTGCCACAACTAGAAGGACCTACAACTAAAATATACAACTACTGGGGGGTTTGGGGAGAAAAACCAGAAAAAGAAATGCTGGGAAGAGAAATTGACCCAGTATTAGCCACGAAAGTTCTGGAGTACCACCTCAAAGTCTAAGGCTAGTTTTCAAAACTACTCTGATATCAACATCATAATATGGAAGATGAGGGAGAGAATACTGTTCAATTTTGTTTATTTTAGACGGAAAATTAGTCATATTTTAGCATTGTCTCAACCTTCTAGAGTGAGTCTATAAGAATTTTCATCATGAAATCGTAGTCTGGAAGATGATGTTTTGCCCAGCACCAACTGACACTTCTTAAGAAAATGGATTATTTCTTGAAAGCTGACAGGCCCAAGCAGACTTGAGTGTGTTGATTCAAGATCCCTACTTATTTCCAAGGTTCCTTGGTGACTAGATCAGCACTCTGGGGCTTGCTTTTTTTTTTTTTATGATTTCTTTTTTATTATTATCTTTTAATTTTTTTAATTATTTTTTTTTAAAGATTGGCACCTGAGCTAACAACTGTCGCCAATCTTTTTTTTTTTCTGCTTTACCTCCCCCACCCCCCCCCCCCCCCCCCCCCGCCCCGTACGTAGTTGTATATCTTAGTTGCAGGTCCTACTAGTTGTGTGGGGCTTGATTTTTAATTGATACTAGAACACCAATCGAGGTTTGTGGTGGTGAGTTTTATATGTCAATTTGACTGGGCCACAAGATGCCCAGAAAGCTGGCTAAAAATCATTTCTGGATGTGTCCGTGAGGGTATTTCCAGGAGAGATTAGCGTTTGAATTGGTGGTCTAAGTCAGTCAGCCTTTTCCAGTGTGGGCGGGCATCATCCAATTCACTGAAGGCCTGAATAGAACAAAAAGAAGTTGAATTTGCTCTCTGCCTGACTGCTGAGCTGGGACATTGATGTGCCTGTGGCACTTCTGGTTCTCAGGCCTTCAGACCTGGACTAGAGTCTACGTCGTTGGCTCTCAGGCATTTGAACAATACCACCAGCTTTCTTGAATCTCTGGCTTGCAGATGGCAGATCCTGAGACTTCTCCGCCTCCGTAATTGCATGAGCCAATACCTTGTAATAAGTCTCTCAGTTCTGTTTCTCTGGAGAACTCTAATACAAGGTCATAGGGTACTGTTAACTAGACAACATGTCAAAATGTTATAGAATTATAGGCTTTGGAAGTGATGAAGGAAAGTGATTGATACAAAAAAGTTAGAATTTATTGTCAGGAATGACACGTGGTCTCAAAGATGCAAATGCCCATGTAGCTGTAGTGGTATGCGTGACTCTGCAATAAGGTATTTGGTAATGTGGATAATTGTCGGAATTTAAATGTATGGCTTCTGGCTACACAAAAATAGGAAAAATAATCTCTACCTATATGTAAGGCTTGGGAGCTTTTGCATCAAGTCATGTGATAAGAGTGCTATGGGTTGCATTCTGGAACATCAGGCCTAGCTGGATTCAAACACTACAGGAACAATTTTTCGTGAAGTCTAAGTGTAGAAACTGACTCCACCAAAGACCTGAGAGGCACTTGAGTCTTTGTTAGGTATGTAATTTGGGTGGAGAAGCAGCAGCATGGTTGTCTTCTGATAACAGTCTGACTAGCTTTGTTGGGAAGAAAGGCATCAGTTCAGACTTCAGGAGCTAGGGTTGACTTCAGAGGGCCAATGAGAAAGGTTCTGGGAGATGGAAATAAAAACATTCACTACCTTTTGGTCAAAATACAAGCAAGCCCTGAGCATCAGTTTGCTTCAGCTGTGAATGTGTGGGAAGGCTTGGTCACAAGCAGAACAGAAGCCTAGCCCACCCAAGAGTGTATGGGGAAGGTTCTAAGCAAACAGGGCTGCTGGAGTGGGGGTTGGGAGTGGGTGGGGCAGAAGTGCTAACCCATTAGTTACTGTTGTGGTGAAGATAGGCATTTGGGGGAAGACTGCACTCATGTCCTGGTACTCCATAAAGTGTGGTTATTAGTAGGATTCATTGATTGCAAGCAACAAAAATTGACTCTGGCTTGAGCAAAAGGATATTTATTGGCACCTCTGGAGGCTAGGACCCAGAAACACTGGAATGGCCTCATAGCAGGATGGAGGTGGCACTACCTCCAATGGAATGAATAAAGCACAAGTGTCTTCATCTTGTTGCTCAGGATTCACGTTCCAGGGGTCGTACGCCCACCAGTCAGCCAGGAAAGAGCAGGGCATCTGATTACGGTTCCACCAGACTAATGCAAAAAGATTCGAATGCTGGTAGGAAGGTGAAATGGATTCAAGGTAACTAAAAATGGAAAATCGAAAACAAGAGGAGCTGGAGTGATTGATCCTTGTGAGCAGAAAGCTTGGAGGTCATACATACCATGTCCTTTCCCTTTACAGTGATAGAGACCTTGAAATGAGACACTGAAACAGTCAGGGAGCCCATCTAATAATATGCCCTCTCAGGGTGTGGGACAGAGACAGAAGACCTGGTTCTGAGGGTGGGGAGAGTGGCAGAATATCCTGCCTGGGAACTTACCCAATTTGGAAGTTTTGCTGTTTTATCCAGTAAGAATGTGCAATACAGAACTCTAAAATTGAGAGCCCCAATTTTGCTTCTCTGTCAGTCTTCATCCTAAAAATGGCTCCATTCTGTAGGGGAGGAAGACATTTCCTCTACCCACTCTAGGTCCTTCTGGCTGGGCTATGAATTAAATTCACATGAGACAGAGTAACAGGAGAAAATTAAACAAAGTTTTATAACATGTATACGTGGGAGAGATTCAGGAAAACTGAGCAACTTGCCAAAATGGCAGAGGGTCTCATCTTAAATACCATCTTCAGCCAAAAACAAAGGAGGATGTTAGGGGTGGGGAGAGTCAGTTATGGGGGATTGCCAGAAAAGCACAGTAAATAAGAGTAAGATTATGATGTAGATTTAAGTCCTTGCCTTCCGCATTGATGAGAGTTTCTAGAGATAAGATCATCCCCACTTCCTGGTACAGAGACGGAGACACCTTTACAGATGGAGAGTTCCCTTAGAAATGTTAATGTCTCTTACAAAGGGTAACTTCTACTTTTCAGAGTTTCTCTCATGTCTGCAGTTTTTAAAAGTAACGAGCTCAAAATAATCCTCATGACAGAGACATATCTTGGGGTGGGCAATTCCAATTCCCCACAATTCATATATCCAGTTCTTTATGCCACACTTAGTAGCCATCTTTTTTTCTTCACCCCGAATTCAATTCTCCAGCAAGACTTGTTAATTGTACCTCCAGAACTCGTTTGCTTTCAACTACTTCTTCCATCTTTACTTCTGGCATCCTAGTTAGTCCAAGTCCATTGTTACCTTTGACCTGGAGTACCTCAATAAACTAGTTTGTCTGCCTTTTCCTAGGCTTGCCCAGGACTAGACTTCATTTTCTCCACAGCAGCCAGCATGATCTTTTAAAAAGTTAAGTTACCTATCAAGATTGTGAAATAGCATAGCCTGCTGGCTTCATCTCCAAATCAATCTTAGTGTAACAGTGGAAGCAAAAGAGAAGAATAGATCTGAGAAGTCAATGAAAACCAGGAGAACCCCCTGAGGAGAATGAAAGCTTCACTTAAATGTGTGTGTGTGTGTGCATGCACACACGCACTTGTGCTCATAGTACTAGGAGCTACAGCCATGGTGGAGGACTGGAGGACAATGAGACAATGGGTTGAAAGTTTTGAAGTTATATTTTTCCTCTTCCTGCCTTAAATAACAGCCTAGACTCCTTGTGTCGCCAGGATAACAAAACAGGATAGTTCGAAAGCCATGTTGGGGTGAAGAACTAATGAATATCGGTGCCAGCAGCCCTCAGTATTCACTTTTCTCTCCCCAACCTCCTCCCTCCAAGTCTGGGAAACCATAAACTAAGAAGACTACCTCCTAAATTGGTGTTTCTTTCCAAGAGTTCATAAGTAAATCCCTCACCTGAGGAGTGGCCTAATAAAGTGCAGTCAAAGGAATCTTGGTGTCTGAGGCTTTCCACCCTGGAGCTTATTCCATCCTCTCTTTTTAAATTCATTAGGAGAGACACTGGGGCTTGGTCTTCAGCTCCTCCCTCAATACATATTAACAGGGAGAGTAACTGATACCAGGAGAACATGAGATCATAAGCCAAGATAACTCGACACCTAAGAACAATCACTATGAAAGACAACAAATTTAATGACATATAATACTTCAAGCAGAATTATTGGATCACATAGATTTTAAAGTAAACAATAAATATATTCAAGATGATAAAGATATTAGTAATATGCAAGAACAAGAAATCATAACTAGGTAAAAATATTAAGTAGAATATATATATATATATATAATCATTGAAATAAAGAATACCATAGATGTATACTTCAAATAAAGAAAAACAATTTTAAATGAAAGAATTGAAAGATATACCAGGCAAGTATAAATCAAAAGACAGCTGGAATAGCAGAAGTAACATTTGACAAAATGGACTGAGAGGCAAAAATATAGGTGATAAAAAGCATATTATATACTAGAAAAAAGAATAGACTGGAAGATATAATGATTATAAGCATAAAGGTGTTAAAAAACATAGCTTCAAGGCTGCTTGACTAGCTTCCTTGGCAGTGTCCAGTTGCACACGCCAGTCTCACCCTGAGCTGTCACTGGCTCTGGGAAGCTTGGGGAAGGGGAGAGCTGTGCTGGGCCGGAGCTGAGCATCACCCAGGTGGGTAGCAAGGCCACGGCCCCTCCAGTGGCAGCACCACCTGCCATGGGGCAAGACGTCGGATTATCTTTGATTTACAATAAAAGAGGAGGTGATGGCATCATGGTGGAGTAAGTTCTCCCAGTAATCTCTCCCCTCCAACATACAACAAAGATGGACATTCATACTCCAACAGAGGACATCCAAACAGAACACAAAAACATTGGAGAAACCCACGCAGCCATACAACAGAGGGTGGAGAGGCTGGAGCCCCCTCTGAGGAGCTGGAAAGGGGTAAGAGAAAACTTCTCTCCTTCCCCTAAAGACTGTGATCCGGGACTGGGGGAGGCCTGCCAGAGGGAAGGAACGGGGGAGGGGAAGTTCGTTAATGAGAACGTCAAGGATCCCCCAAGGGGCCTTGCAGCCTAGAGGGAAACCTTCTACTGGATTGACAGTTTTCATGGGTGGGGGGGGTGACCTCATCAAGCCAACACTCCAGGAGAGCAGATAGCCAGAGCAGACCAAGAAAACGTGAAAGCATGCAGGAGAAAGTCTCCCTCCCTGCATCCACCCAGTGGCTCCAGCACCTAGGATCTCAGCTGAAGGCAGAGGGCTCAGAATACATGGCTCTTAACCCTCACCCAGTGGCAACAGGTGGTAACTGTGACCAAATAACACCACGATGCAAAAAAACAGAGCTACTCCCTTTAGCAATATCAAACATTATATTAGATCTCCAGATGACAGAGAAAATGACAAGTACCCAGAAATCAGTCCTGAGGACACAGAAATATGTAATCTAAATGACAAAGAATTCAAAATAGCTGTAATCAGAAAACTCAATGAATTAAAAGAGGATGTAGAGAAACACTTCAAGGAGTTCAGGAGCTAGTTCACAAAAGAGATTGAAACTATAAAGAAGAATCAATCAGAAATATTAAAGATGAAAGACACAATGGAAGGAATAAAACAAAATATAGATTCCCTGAATGCTCGAGCAGACACTGTAGAGGAGCATATCAGCATAATCGAAGATAGATACATTAAAATGCTCCAGATAGAGGAGGAGAGAAAACTAAGACTAAAAAGAAATGAAGAAAATCTCCGAGACATAGCTGACTCAATTAGTAAATGCAACATAAGAATTATAGATATTCAAGAAGGAGAAGGGGAGGAGAATGGAGCAGAAAGCTTCTTCAAAGAAATAGTAGCAGAGAACTTCCCAAATCTAGGCAAGGAGATGGAAATCCATGTGGAAGAAGCTACCAGATCTCCTAAATATGTCACTGTAAAAACACCTACTGCAAGGCATATAGTAGTGAAACTAGTAAAACTGAATGACAAAGAAAGAATACTAGCGGCAGCAAGGCAGAAGAAAACCTACAAAGGAACCTCTATCAGACTTTCAGCCGATTTCTCTGCAGGAGTTATAGGCTAGGAATGACATATTCAAATATTTGAAGGACAAAAACTTTCAGCCAAGAATACTCTATCCAGTGAAAATATCCTTCAGATATTATGGAGAAATAAAAACTTTCCCAGACAAACATAAGCTAAGGGAGTTCATAGCCATGAGAACCCCCTCTACAAGAAATCCTCAAGAAGGCCCTTATACCTGAAAAAAAAAGGGAGGGGGGAGAATGGGGTTACAAAGCATGGAATAAGGAGATAAATTGGTAGAAAGAATCAGAACAGGATAGCAAATACTCAAGTATAGCATTAAAGGCAAAGGGAAGGAAAAACACCAAAAACAAAGACAATCTTGTCATTTTAACCACACACTCATAACACAAGATAGAATAAGATGAGAGAAAAGCAACTTAGGAGGGGAAGAGGAAAGGGACTGAATCACTTTAGTCTAAGGAAATAATAGGCCATGAGAAAAGGGACTATGTTATCCATGAGATCTTGGATACAAACCTCAGGGTAACCACTAAACAAAAAAACAGAACAGAGACACAAATAATAAATAAAGAGAAAACAAAGAAACACATCAGAAAAAACTACGTAACTCGACTGGTAGACCAAAATACACAGGACGAGAAACAAAGGGAATGCAGGAGAACTGGAAAACGAGTGATAAAGCAGCAGTAAGCCCTCATATATCGATAATCACCCTAAATGGTAATGGCTTGGATTCTCCAATAAAAAGACACAGAGTGGCGAGATGGATTAAAGAACAAGATCCAACAATATGCTGCCTCCAGGAAACATATCTCATCTTCAGTGATAAACACAGGCTCAGAGTGAAGGGATGGAAGGATGGAAGACAATACTCCAAGCTAACGGCAAACAAAAGAAAGCAAGTGTTGCAATACTTACATCAGACAAAGTAGACTTCAAGATAAGACACGTAAAGAAAGAAAAGAAGGGCAATATATAATGATCCAAAGGGCATTCCATCAAGAAGAAATAATGCTTATAAATATCTATGCACTCAACACAGGAGTGCCAACGCACATAAAGCAACTATTAACAAACCTAAAAGATGATATTAATAATAAGACAATAATAGTAGTGGACCTCAACACTCCACTCACATCAATGGATGGATCATCCAGACAGAAAATCAACAAGGAAACAGTGGAATTAAGTGAAAAGTTAGACCAGTTGGACTTCATAGACATATATAGAACACTCCATCCAAAAAGAGCAGAATACACACTCTTCTCAAGTGTGAATGGAACATCCTCAAGGATAGACCGTATGTTGGGAAACAAGGCAAGCCTCAATAAATTTAAGAAGATTTAAATAATAACAGACATCTTTTCTGATCACAATGCTATAAAGCTAGAAATTAATTACAATAAAAAAGATGAGAAAGAGACAAAGATGTGGAGACTATTGATCCATTGAAGAAGCAATGGGTCATTGAAGAAATTAAAGGAGAAATAAAAAAATATCTGGAGACAAATGAAAATGAAAACACACCATACCAACTCATATGAGATGCAGCAAAAGCCGTATTAAGAGGGAAATTCATCACAATACAGGCTCACTTAACAAACAAGAAAACTCCCAAATAAGCAATCTCAAACTACACTTAATTGAATTAGAAAAAGAAGAACAAACAGAGCCCAAAGTCAGCAGAAGGAGAGAAATAATAAAAATCAGAGCAGAAATTAATGCTATTGAAACAAAAAAGGCAGTAGAAAGGATCAATGAAACAAAGAACTGGTTCTTTGAGAAGGTAAATAAAATTGACAAACCCCTAGCCAGACTTACAAAGAGAAAAAGAGAGAAAGCTCAGATAAATAAAAGTAGAAATGAAAGAGGAGGGGGCTGGCCCAGTGGCACAGCAGTTACTGCACACGTTCCGCTTCAGCCACCTGGGGTTTGCCAGTTCAGATCCCAGGTGCGGACATGGCACCGCTTGGCAAGCCATGCTGTGGTAGGCGTCCCACATATAAAGTAGAGGATGATGGACACAGATGTTAGCTCAGGGCCAGTCTTCCTCAGCAAAAAGAGGAGGATTGGCAGCAGATGTTAGCTCAGGGCTAATCTTCCTCAAAAAAAAGAAGAAAGAAACGAAAGAGGAGAAATAACAATGGATACCACAGAAACACAACAGATTATAAGAGAATACTATGAAAAATGATATGCCAACAAAATGGACAATCTAGAGGAAATGGATAAATTCCCAGAGTCTTACAACCTTCCAAAGCTGAATCAAGAAGAAATAGAGAATCTGAATAGACCAATCACGAATAAAGAGATTGAAACAGCAATCAAAAGCATCCTAAAGAATAAAAGCCCAGGACCAGATGGCTTCCCTGGAGAATTCTACCAAACGTTCAGAGAGGATTTAATACCTATCCTTCTCAAGCTATTCCAAAAAATTAGGGAGGATGGAATGCTTCCTAAGACATTCTACAAGACCAACATCACTCTAATACCAAAGCCTGACAAGGACAACACAAAAAAGTAAAACTACAGGTCAATACTGCTGATGAACATAGACGCAAAAATCCTCAACAAAATATTGGCAACCCAAATACAGCAATACATCAAAAAGATCATACATCATGATCAAGTGGGATTTAGACCAGGGACACAGGGATGGTTCAACATCTGCAAATCAATCAATGTGATACACCGTATTAAGAAAGTGAGGAATGAAAACCAAATGATCATCTCAAAAGATGTGGAGAAAGCATTTGACAAGATCCAACACCCATTTATGATAAAAACTCTTAACAAAATAGGGATAGAAGGAAACTACGTCAACATAATAAAGACCATATATGACAAACCCACAGCCAACATCATACTCAATGGGGAAAAACTGAATTCCATCCCTCTGAGAACAGGCACAAGACAAGGATGCCCACTATCACCACTCTTATTCAACATAGTACTGGAGGTTTTGGCCAGAGCAATTAGGCAAGAGAAAGGAATAAAAGGAATTCAAATAGAGAGTGAAGAAGTGAAACTCTCACTGTTTGCAGACGACATGATCTTATATATAGAAAACCCTAAAGAATCCGTCAGAAAACTATTAGAAATAATTAACAACTACAGTAAAGTTGGGGGGTACAAAATCAACTTAAAAAAATCAGTTGCATTTCTGTACTCTAATAATGAACTTACAGAAAGAGAACTCAAGAATACAATGCTGGGGCAGGCCCCATTGCCACCCAGATAAGTTCGCGTGCTCTGCTTCAGGTGGCTCAGGGTTTCACCAGTTCAGATCCTAGGTACAAACATGGCACTGCTCATCAGGCCACACTGAGGTGACGTCCCACATGCCACAACTAGAAGGACCCACATCTATTATATACAACTATGTACGGGGGAGATTGGGGGAGAAAAAACAGAAAAAAATTTTAAAAAGACTCCAGTTCCATTTACAATTGCAAAAAAAGAATAAAATATCTAGGAATGAATTTAAGGAGGCAAAGGGCTTATACAATGAAAACTATAAGACATTATTGAAAGAAATAGATAATGACAAAGAGATGATAAGAGATTCCATGCACATGGATTGGAAGAATAAACATAGTTAAAATGTCCATAGTACCCAAAGCAATCTACAGATTCAGTGCAATCCCTATCAGAATCCAAATGACATTCTTCACAGAAACAGAGCAAAGAATCCTAAAATTCATACGGAGCAACCAAAGACCCTGAATTTCTAAAGCAACAGTGAGAAAAAAGGACAAAGCTGGAGGCGTCACAATACCTGACTTCAAAATATACCACAAAGCCATAGTGATCAAAACAGCATGGTACTTGTACAGAAACAGGCACACAGATCAATGGAACAGAAAAGCCCAGAAATAAAACTGCACATATACGGACATATACGGACAGCTAATCTTCGACAAAGGTGCCAAGAACATACAATGGAGAAAAGACAGTCTCTCCAATAAATGGTGTTGGGAAAACTGGACAGCCAAATGCAAAAGAACAAAAGTAGACCATTATCTTATGCCACACACAAAGGTAAACTCAAAATGGATCAAAGACTTGAAGATAAGTCCTGAAACCATAAAACTTCTGGAAGATAATATAGGTAGTACACTCTCTGGAATTGAACTTAAAAGGTTCTTTTCAAATACCATGTCTTCTCAGACAAGGGAAACAAAAGAAAAAATGAACAAGTGGGAGTTCATCAGACTAAAGAGCTTCTGCAAGGCAAAAGAAACTAGGATCAAAACAAAAAGACAACCCACTAACTGGGAGAAAATATTTGCAAATCATGTATCCGATACGGGGTTAATCCCCATAACATATAAGGAGCTCACACAACTGAACAACAAAAAAACAAACAGTTTGATAAAAAAAATGAGCAGAGGGGAGCCGGTTTGGTGGTGCAGCAGTTAAGTTCACACGTTCCGCTTCGGTAGCCTGGGGTTCACTGGTTCGGATCCTGGGTGCGGACATGACACTGCATGTCAAGCCATGCTGTGGTAGGCGTCCCAGGTATAAAGTAGAGGAAGATGGGCACGGATGTTAGCTCAGGGCCAGTCTTCCTCAGAAAGAAGAGAAGGATTGGCAGCAGATGTTAGCTCAGGGCTAACCTTCCTCAAAAAAAAAAAAAAATGAGCAGAAGATATGAACAGAGATTTTAACAAAGAAGAAATACAGATGGCCAATAAATACTTGAAAAGATGTTCAACATCACTAATCATCAGGAAAATGCAAATCAAAACTAAACTAAGATACCACCTTATGCCTGTTAAAATGGGTATAATCACTAAGACTGAAAATAACAAATGTTGGAGAGGATGTGGAGAGAAGGGAACCCTCATACTCTGCTGGTGGGGATGCAAACTAGTGTAACCACTATGGAGAATACTATGGAGATTCCTCAAAAAACTAAAAATAGAAATACCATATGACCCAGCCATCCCACTACTTCATATCTACCCAAACAACTTGAAATCAACAATCCAAAGTAACATGTACCCCTATGTTCATTGCAGCACTATTTACAATAGCCAAGACATGGAAACAATCCAGGTGTCCATCAACTGATGATCGGATACAGAAGATGTGGTATAGATATACAATGGAATACTACTCAGTCATAACAAAAGAAAAAATCATCCCATTTGCAACAACATAGATGGACCTGGAGGGAATTATGCTAAGTGAAATCAGCCAGACTGAGAAAGACAAACACTAGATGACTTCGCTCATATGTGGACTATAAACAAACATGTGAACGAAGGAAACAGTCTAGTGGTTACCAAGGGAAGGGAAGACATGGGCACAGGAGGTGAAGGGGAGCACTTATGTGGTGACAGAGAAGAAATAATGTACAACTGAAATCTCACAATAATGTAAACTATTATGAACTCAAATAAAAATAAAACAAAATAAAAAAACATAGCTTCAAAATGTAAAAAGCAACATCCTATAGAACTGTGGGGGGAAAAATGGATAAATCAATTGCACTTGGAGATTTTAACACCTCCCTCTTGGAAACTGATAAGCAGACAAAAAAATCAGCAAATAGCAAATATGTGAAAAGTAAAGTTAATCAACTAAAGCATATATATGATATATATGAGAATTATGCACCCAAAATCATACTGTTTCTGATCACACACTGAATCTTTAAAAAAAAATAGACCACAAAGGAAGCCTCAATAAATACCAAATGATTGATATCAGACAATCTTTGATCTATACTGCAGTGAAATTAGAAATTAATAACAGAAGAGAAAGAGAGGAACATCTTTAATTTAATAAAAAGCAATAGCTAACTAAAGAAACTATAGTTAACAAAAGATTGAATGTTTTCCCCTAAGATCACGAAGGAAGCAAAGATGTTCACTCTTACCACATCAATCAACATAGAGCTGGAAGTTTTAGCTAGTGAAATGAGCTAGGGAAAGGGATAAAAAGGCAAACAATTAGAAAAGAAGGGATAAAACTGTCCTTATTTGCATATGACAGAAAATACCAAGGAGTGAACAAAAAAACTCCTAGAACTAATAAGTGAATTCAGCAATGTTACATTTCTACATACTAGCTATGAACGCATGGAAATCAAAATTACAAATACAATACCATTTATAGCCACTCGAAACAAAAATACTTAGGTATAGATATAACAAAATATGTACAGAACTTGTATGCTGGAAACTACACAATGCTGATGAAAGAAATCAAAAGGAGAAGAGACATACCATCTTCATGGATTGGAAGACTCCGCATTATAAAGATGTCAGTTCTCCCCAAATCGATCTGTAGGTTTAAAGCAATTCCCATTGATATCCCTGAAAGATATTTTGTAGATATAGACAAGATTATTTTAAAATTTATATGGAAAGGCAAAGGAACTAGAATAGCTAAAACAATCTCAAAAAAGTAGAATGAAGTGGGAGGAATCACTCTTCCCGATATCAAGACGTTGTATAGCTACAGTGATCAAGACAGTGTGGTATTGACAGAGGGGTAGATATGTAGATCAATGAAACAGAATAGAGAACCCAGAAAGAGACCTACACAAATATGTCCAATAAATTGTTGACAAAGGCGCAAAAGAATTCAATGAAATTCATTTTTAACAAATGACGCTGGAGCAATTGGACATCCATAAACAAAAAAGCATCAACCAGTACCTAAACCTCAAACTTTATAGATAAATTAACTCAAAATTAATAAAAAACTTAAATGTAAACTAAAACTTTTAGAAAAAAACATAAGAGAAAATCCTTGCTATCTAGAACCAGGCAAAGAGTCCTTAGACTTGACACCAGAAGCATGATCCCCAAAAAGAAGAATCAATAATTTGTACTTCAAAATTTAAAGTGTTTGCAAAAGATCTTGTTAAGAGGATGAAAAGACAATATAAAAATTTTTCCTTTCTTCCGGGGTCTCCTTCTCGACTAACTGTGGTGTTTTTATTTTCTATTTAATGTGGTTTAAGTAAAGAAAAATTAAAATTGTAAATTATCACCTTGAATTTTATATTCATCTTTATATCATGCAGTGCCAGTTTTAAATGCAAGTATAAGAGCATTTAACTGCATGTGGAATCACTGAAATTGTACAGTTCTACTTTGATGCTTATACATGCATATGTACATATTTCATTCTTACAAGAATAGTGAAAATACTGCAAAAAGTAACTCAACTGTTTTTGTTTCACTTCCTGATGTGCACACATTCTACCAACATTCTCTGCTTACTTCAACTTACTGATGAGTAAGGAAGGACTGGAAGGAGAAGGAACTATGGGTTGTTCTGTTTTTCCCTTTCCTTCTACATCATCATTTTTAGCAAGTGATTGATTACTACAGGGAAGTCACATAAATAGGAATGTGATAGGGTTCCTTGGTTGTCTGTGTTTCTTAGAATGCCGTTGGCTTCTTTCTGCGTTAGAAGCAAGTTCTGGTTTCAATGGAAAGCATCTCCTGTTAGGATTGTCATCCCTCCTGCTTATGCAGTTGTAGACACCACATGCTTGCTTTGTACTGGCTTTGAGTCTCGCTGAACTCCCAGGAGTCCCAGGTCCACCGGAATTCTCTGGTCATGAAGTATTACAAACATTGTGTGCGAATGAGGCAGCAAGGGTCAGCGGACGTGCATAGTGCTCATGCATCAGCTGCTCATATGCATGCTCCTTTGTCTCATCAGACTTCACTTACAAAACATAAGTTCAAAGATAAAATTACTAAGAATTTTAAGTCAGCAACAACAGAGTATTAAATCAGGTGTGTAGCCCTCTGAAGAGAGCCCTGTGCATAGGTGGAACTCCCATGAAGCTGGCCCTGGGCATAATAGAAGGAGGTAGGAATGGATGTTGATTGCCAACTACCATGTCTAGAGCGCTTGTAAACAGATGAGTGAGGTTGGAAGGTGAGGGAGAAGAATGAAGTAGAGGGACAGAAAGAAGCCACGTTGAGAGAGAGAGCACAACTGGTGTTGACTCTCTAGCTCTGTGTGGCCCAGTTATATTTCCTGTGAGCTGCTGTATACCAGGACCACCTTGGGCAAAGCAAAGAAAATGCAGCTTTCATGTTAGATCATATTGTGATTTTGGGTGAACTAGAAAAGGGTGCCCCTTTCTTAAGATACTTTACTGCCATCTGTTGGAAAACTGTCATAATAACTATATAAATTAATAGTGACTACAATGAATGGAGTCTCTTGGACAATGCTAGATCTGTATCGATGTGAGCGGCAGCTCTGCCTGTTACCCTCAGCTTCCCTAGGAGCCAGAGGCACAAATGCTGGTAACTTACAACCTGAGCTTAGCAAACTTAGCGGATGGCAGGCTGGAGTTGAGGTGGTGGGACAAGGGGTAGCTTAGCCACATCCCTGAATCCCAGCCTCAAAGGCGTTCAGTTAAGAACTAAAAGCAGTAGTTCCTCACTTTATATTCTCTTGACCCTGGGAGTTCATGAAGCTTGTCGTGGGGTGGGGGCGAGGGAGCGCTTTTGGTCAGTTCCAACATTTGACAAAGTCTGGTGGACGGGAAAAATATTTTTATCTCAGAGAAACCCATAGAGGTCAACAAAAAAAATCCCCCTTTTTTTTTTTTGGCTTTTGGCTGAAATTATATTAACTCTTTGTGGTCCACATATCTTGTGCTAATTAAAAGTTCTGAACATCAGATTAGTGTATCTTTTATTAATAAAAAATGGGAAAACTGACTATAAGTGCAGTTTGTTTCAGAGACATCTTTCTAATTATAGGGTCCCTGGGGTGGGAAAGCAATAAAAGGACTCAAAGACGCAGCTATAGGAAACTCGGCTCATGGCCAGGCTCTTCTTTGTGGCAGTGGGTAAGCCAAAGACTTGAGAGAGCAAAGGACCTGCCCAAGGTCACATCATCTGAGTTAAATCGCAGAATTAGGATTCTAGCTCGGGTTTTCTGGCTCCCGAGCCAGGCTCCTTCTGAGTCCCCATGAGTGGGCACCTGCTGCGTTTTTCTTCCTCCTCCTCTTCTTCCTGACATTTCATCAACCTTCATTCAGACTCATAGAAAAAACCCAAACCATTTCATTAACAGTTGCCAAAAGTTTCTTGGCTATTGTGAATACCACATTTAATAACAATTATTAATAATTCTTTTGTGAGCTCCACACATACTGGTGACTCAATAACATCTCTTCTTTGTCCACAGAGAACATGAAACTGTACTCTTAAAAGCAGAGCATCTTCTTCTGTATGAATAGAGACAAAATGTTCACCAAATACAATCTAGGACGTAATGTTCTGAACTTCAGAAATTCAGTTTATTTTGATTACAGTTAATTCGTGATGTGTTAAAAGTCTTGTTGTGCTGTTTTAATTCTGTCAAATTCATGATCACAAATTTAGCCATCTCAATAATTAAAGATCATTAATTTTTAATTGTGTATATTTTTTCTGTCATCAAAGGCAGATTGATATAACCTAGAATATTGATAGTATGACTCTATGTGTTTCTGTTTATAGTCAGCTGGAAAAAAATACTGAATTATTCAATTATCAATTGTATAGATTTTTTCCCATTTTTTAATTAAGGGTTCATTTACATATGGTAAAATTCACTCTTTCTGGCATACGATTCTGTGAATTTTGACAAACATGAAGAATTGTGTAACCACCACCACAATCAAGATACACAACAATTCCATCACTCCCCAAAAATCTTTGAGAACTGAGCCACAGTTAAATATATCTTCCTTTTGGGATCTGGTCCAAATGCCTTTCACTTCCCCTCACTAAACCATCTGGCCTCTCCCAGGAAGCTCTTGGCCTTCAAGTTGATGGGAATAGTGAGGCCACTGTGTTCACAGTCTAAGGGAGAGGGCTGGCCGTGGCACATATAAGGCCATCCACCCAGACTCTCAAAAGGCTGTCAACCCAGGGAGATAGAGAGGAGGACAGAAGGGACCACAGGGGTTTGTCAAAAGCCAAAAGTACTCCTCTGTTTATCTGATCTAGCCACTCTGCCCTGTCTCAGCCTCCTGAGATGCACACACAGACACACGTGCACGTGTGCACTATACACACATACAATTATTTACACATGTGAATACACAAACATACATCTAATATTCACATACATATACATGATCAACCCTATACACAAATGCTCTCTCACATATAAATAAGCTCCAACATGGTGCCGGCCCCATGGCGAGTGGTTAAAGTTCCACACCCTCTGCTTTGGCGGCCTGGGTTTGTGGGTTCAGATCCCGGCCGCGGACGTACTCCACTCATGAGTCATGCTGTGGAGGCATCCCACATACAAAATAGGGGAAGATTGGCAGAGATGTTAGCTCAGGGCGAATCTTTCTCACACACACACACACAAGAAAACCAAAAAACCTCCAACAGAGATGTACATAGATATACACATGCACCTGTTCATACACTACTTTTGGGAAAGTTACATCGCTGTGGACATTGTCTGCAATTTGCTCCTCATGTTGCTCAACTTCATACTTCCCCATGCCACAGGGCATCAGATGCTACTTGATGCTTACTCATCTTTGGGGTCTCTTTGTTGCTGTGGGCAATGGTAACCAAAGGGTGATGTCTGATTTTCAACTGGTTTAGGGAGCTCATGCCATAGAGAGACATGAGGAACCTGATGCTGGTTATGAATGAGGTATTGGGGGCTGGTGGGACAGTAGGGCGTAGGAAACAGAAGTACATGTGTGACTTCTTTCGTAGAGACAGATCACTGTGCAGAGAGAGCTGGCTGCCAGAAATGGCTGTGGGTGTATCAGTCTATATCTAGCTGTGTTTGTGTTTCTTCTTTCTTTTTTTTTTTTTTAAACTTTGTTTATAACCTTTTTCTCTTGTATCTGTGTGCTATTCTTTTTTAAAAAAAGATTTTATTTATTTATTCTTATTTTTTTTCCTTCTTCTCCGCAAAGCCCCCAAGTACTTAGTTGTATATTTTAGTTGTGGGTCCTTCTAGTTGTGGCATGTGGGATGCTGCCTCAGCATGGCTTGATGGGCAGTGCTACGTCCACATCCAGGATCCAAACCGGCGAAACCCTGGCGCACCAAAGAAGGGTGCACGATTAATGACTTGGCCACAGGGCTGGCCCCAATCGGCCCCTCTATTGTGTTTCTAGTCTTAAGAATGCTCATATTGGTGAAGCTTCCATTTTTCTGTATGATTGGTGGGATTCATTCTGGTCTGTGCATGGTAAACTCTTCCTTAAGCTTTGGAGAGGAAGGGTTTGAGCACCTGTGAGTTCATCAGCTGATCTTTTTTTTTTTTTTGAGGAAGACTAGCCCTGAGCTAACTGCTGCCAATCCTCCTCTTTTTGCTGAGGAAGACTGGCCCTGAGCTAAGGTCCATGCCCATCTTCCTCCACTTTATATACTGGATGCCTACCACAGCATGGCTTGCCACGTGGTACCATGTCCGCACCGGCGAACTCCGGGCCGAAACAGAACGTGCGAACTTAACCGCTGCGCCACCAGGCCGGCCCCTGATCTTTCTTAAATGCTGTCCTGTGAGCTGTGGAGTGGGCAGGTTCTGTCTGGGTGGAGTCAGATTGATGCCAGTCTCACTGGAGCAAGTGCCCCTGTTAGTATAGGTACAGACTATCTCTTAAAGAATAAACAAAGCATTACTAACATTGACTGCTTTTGTAGGAGGAAACTAAGTGGCTGCTATCAAGGCCCTCTGTGATGAGATGGAGAGGGCTGAGGAGTCCCCAGTGGAGGACTCTTAGAAGAGGTAGGGCGGGGTCGGCCCCGTGGCCCAGCAGTTAAATTCATGCGCTCAGCTTCAGTGGTCCAGGGTTTCGCCTGTTGGAATCCTGGGCGTGGACATGGCACCCCTCATCAGGCCACGCTGAGGCGGCGTCCCACATGCCACAACTGGAAGGACCCAGAATTAAAAATACACAACTATGTACCGGGGGGCTTTGGGGAGGAAAAGGAAAAATAAAATCTTAACAAAGAAAACAATATATATATATATGTAAAAAGAAGAGGTAGGGCATTAGCTGGGCCCTAAGGGGCATCAGCAGGTGAAGGAGGGCAATTATTCTGTTAGTAGCTTGGAACCCAGCCTTGACTCTACCCTCTCTTCAGAGACTCTACCTGGGGCCAAGGTAAGAACATCCAGGTGGGAAGGTTGGCGGCTGCCCCAGCCTCCCCGCCTATATGGTGTGTCAGGCCAGGTGAGGCTCCTCACATCTTCCTAACAAGGTGTCTCACTATTGCTTTTCGCTTTGAGCCCAGGGCAAGCCTCCTTTGGAAGGAGAAGGTGGGGAAGCTCCTGCTTCCTGAGGGTTTTTTAGTGGAAGCAGGCCATTGCCTCAGGGATTTTGGACCCACATTGCTCTTCCTTCCTTTCAGAGGTATAGGTCTAAATTGGGGTAGCGGGGCCCCAGTCTAAAGCCTGAACTTCTAGGGTTGTGACCAGGCTCAGGTAGAGTCAGGGAGGTTTTGTATATGTTTGCTGACACAAAGCAGAGAAAAGGGAGGGGAAAGGGAGGTGCAGAGGAGGAGTCACGGATAAAGGATTCACTTTGGGCTTTCCAGGTTCCAGAGTGGGGATGGGTTATGGGCCCTTTGGTCCCAAGCAGGGTGGTTGCATGGAAAACAGTGAGCAGTAAGGCTTGATTGGAGAAGGACAGTGTGAAGGGGGATCTTGGAAGAATAATAGCGTGGGTGGGTTGAGCCTGGATCACAGAGATCCTTACAAGTCACCCTAGAAAGCGTTTGCACCCTACTAAGGATTCTGACTGGCAGGGTGTAGCATGACCAGAGCTGTGTGTCTGGCAGATTAATCTTGTTGTGTGAGTAGAGGAGACTACAGTAAGGGGACAACATTTTTTTAAAGTTTTAATATTTATTTTTCTTAGTCAATACTTTCTTATGGTTCAAAACTCAAAAAGTACAAAACAATATACAATGAAACATTTCCTTCTGTTCCTCATCCCAGTCATTCAGTTTCTTTCCCTAGAAGCAATCAGTTTTAACAGTCTTGTTTATTTTTCTAAAAATAATATATGCATATACAAGAAAGAAAGAAGTACATATTTCTTTTATTTTCTCTTTTTTACACAAATGATAGCATATTATACACACTTATTAATTCACGCAGCAAACATATGAGGCAGGTAATATTATTATCTCTGTTTTACAGATGAAGAAATTAAGGCGCAGAGACGTTAAGGAATTTACTTAAAACTAGAGATTTTGTAAATGGTGAAGTTGAGATTTGAACCTGGGGAGTGTGACTTCAGAGACCCGTGCTTTTATAGGAGTAGGTTATAATACCAATATTTGCTGTACTGAAAATCCCAACAGTAAAATTTATAAATCGGGCAACTGATCCTTTTAACATTAACTGAAAAGTACGAGCTTAGTATAAATTTCTGTAAGGTAATTTTCAGTTAATTACAGAACTGTCAGTTCCACTCAGAGCTGTCCTTCAATAATGTTTGTTCTTCTTCATTTTTAAATTATTGCCTCAGATCTACCTTTTCACTTTTAAAAGCCAGTAGCCAGGGGCTGGCCTGGTGGCGCAGAGGTTAAGTTCACACGTTCTGCTTTAGAGGCCTGGGGTTCACTGGTCCAGATCCCTGATGTGGACCCACATACTGCTTGGCAAGCCATGCTGCGGCAGGCGTCTCACATATAAAGTAGAGGAACACGGGGACGGATGTTAGCTCAGGGCCAGTCTTCCTCAGCATAAAGAGGAGGATTGACAGCAGATGTTAGCTCAGGGCTAATCTTCCTCAAGGGGAAAAAAAAAGTATCCAAGAAATAAGTTCAGAACAACCAAAGAATGATGAGTTACCTTGAAATTCCTTTTTCTTTTTTTACTGTGGGTTTTTTTCTCGGTTTAAAATTGTGGTAAAATACATATAACATAAAAGTTACCATCTTAATCGTGTTTAAGTGTACAGTTCAGTGGCATTAAGTACACTCATAATGTTGCACAACCATCACCACCATCCATCTCCAGAATTCTTTTTGTCTTGCAAAGCAGACACTCTATGCCAATTTAACAATATCTCCTCATTCCCCTCTCTCCGCCAGCCCCTGGCAACCACCATTCTACTCTCCATCTCTATGACTTTGACTATTCTGGGTGCCTCATATAAGTGGAATCATACAGAATTTGTCTTTTTGTGGCTGGCTTATTTCACTTAGCATAACATCTTCAAGGTTCATCCAAGTTGTAGCATATATCAAAATTTCTCTCCTTTTTAAGGTTGAATAATATTTCATTGTATGTATATAAGACATTTTGCCTATCCATTCATCCATTGATGGCCTCTTGGGTTACTTCTATGTTTTAGCTATTACACACACAGTTTTGCACCTTGCTTTTTACACTAACACTACATCTTGGATGTTTCTCCGTATCAGTACATAATGAATCTCCTTTTTCTTTTTGACTTTGCTTTTTTATTTTCTTCTTGTTTTGTTTTACAGATGCATAATATTTCCCCCCCCCCCCCCGCTTTTTCTCCCCAAATCCCCCCAGTTCATAGTTGCATATTTTAGTTGTGGGTCCTTCTAGTTGTACCATGTGGCACGCCACCTCAGCATGGCCTGATGAATGGTGCCAGGTCCGCACCCAGGATCTGAGCCAGCGAAACCCTGAGCCGCTGGAGCGGAGCGCACAAACTTAACCACTCAGCCATGGGGCTGGCCCCAACAGATGCATAATATTTCAATGTTTGTACAAACTGTAGTTTCTTAAACCTGTCCCATTTAGCTGGAAATTTGGATTTTTTCCAGTTGGGTTTTGTTTCGTTTTTGGGTTTTTTTGCTATTACAAACAATATTGCATTGCAAATACATATAATTTTGCAGTTAGTTTCAATTCAAGATACACCAATGACCTCATTCCAGCCTTCAAGGCAGGGTTTGGCTCTGTGAACAGATCTGTGTGGACCTTTTCTAGGCGTTCATGCACTCTGCTCTTTGGCCGATCTGTTGTGATCATATCCTCCCTCCCCTTTACTTTGGTGTTACTTTTGCAAGGTACAGACTTGCATCGTATAGCCCTGCTGTTACTACATTCCTGCAGGGAAGAACTAACACTGAAGGGATTAAGAAAAAGGCAAGCAATTTGGTGTCCCTTCAAACTGATATTTTAAAAATATCTGTGGGCCGGCCCTGGGGCACAGTGGTTAAGTGTGCACATTCCACTTCTCAGCGGCCCGGGGTTTGCTGGTTCGGATCCCGGGTGCAGACATGGCACCGCTTGGCAAGCCATGCTGTGGTAGGCGTCCCACATATAAAGTAGAGGAAGATGGGCACAGATATTAGCTCAGGGCTAGGCTTCCTCAGTGAAAAGAGGAGGATTGGCAACAGTTAGCTCAGGGCTAATCTTCCTCAGAAAAAAAAAATTTTTGTGGAATACATATTAAGCAAAGGGAAAGAAACAGATTTATTAATAAAAATTGTAAACTTTTTTCTTTGTATTAAAAATGAGGGATTTATTACATGCATTGTATATATCATTCTATTTTATACAATACGGGTTTGCTTTTATTTCCCAGTTTTTCCATTATTGATATCATTATCCAGCAACACTCACTAAAGGGAGAGGTAACTTATATAGTTAGAAAGTATTTTTCAAAACATGCTTAGTGATTTTCCAGATTTCATGTAACCAGAATGTTTCAGTTTTTCAATAGCTTGCTCTTTTTTCAGTTTCCTTTTATAACATTCTGAACCAGACAATTTAAAAAGGTTAAAATTAGTACTGTGCTATGCATTACTCATTATTAAAATTTTCAAAACCAATAGAATTTTCTAATGGATATGATGTGGAGTGTGTGTGTGGAGCGAGAGAGAGAAGTCCAGAATGAGTATAAAGTTTTTGGCATGAGCTGAAAGAATGAGGTTGCCAATTACTGAGATGGAGAGAGTGTGAAAGGGGCAGCATTACGGATGTAAATCAGAAACCTGACTGGAATGTGTTAACTTTGAGATGCCTCTTAGACCTCCAAATTCAGATGATAAGAGGTCATTTGGATATACAAATCTTGAGTTCAGGGACAAGTTCTGGGCAGAGATAATATATATAAAGTGCTTAAAACAGTGCCTTGCATATCCTTTTAGACAAGGCAGATCACGACACTCCTTTGTTCAAAACTTTCCAGTGACTTTTCATTTCATTCAGAGACAAAGGCAAAATCTTTCCAGCGTGCCTACAAGGCTCTCCATGATCTGCCTCCCCCACCCCATGCAACATCTTTCGTGATGTAGCAAATAAACCCCACGGTACCAGTGGCTTAACACAATTGAAGCTTATTTCTTGTTCACAAAACAAACGTGGGTATTCTTGGTCAGCTGGAATCTTTCCCCCATGTGCTTGATTCAGAGATCCAGGTTCTGTCTGTCTTCTGTTTTGCGTACTTAGAAGCTCAGAATTCCCTACTTCTAGCTGGAGGAAGGCAAAAAAGAGAAAGGGGAGAAGCCTCATTTGCTTCTTAAATACCCTGACCAAGCAGTGACACACATAAACTTCTGCACACATTTCACTGTCACATGGCCACATCTGGATGCAAGCAGGGCTGGGAAATGTTGTCCCTGATCAGGCAGCTGCTTCCAACTCCACACACTGTGGAAGGGGAAGCATGATTTTTTGGTGAACTGCAGGCCAACTCCACCACACCTTCTACCATCTTCTACCACTCCTCTCACCCGCGACACTCTGCAGCCACCCTAGCCTTCTTATTGCTCCTTGAACACGCTAGGCACGCCCCATGCTGGAATCACCTTCCCTCAGATGTCAACTTTCTCTCATGTTCTTCATGCTGAAATGGGTGCCCCAGGTTGCCACTTATTAAGAGTATAGTATGTTCCATACACTGCTGGTGGGAATGCAAACTGGTGCAGCCACTATGGAAAACAGTATGGAGATTCCTCAAAAAACTAAAAATAGAACTACCATACGATCCAGCCATCCCACTACTGGGTATTTATCCAAAGAGCCTGAAGTCAGCAATCCCAAAAGTCCTGTGCACCCCAATGTTTATTGCAGCACTGTTTACAATAGCCAAGACGTGGAAGCAACCTAAGTGCCCATCAACAGACGAATGGATAAAGAAGATGTGGTATATATATACAATGGAATACTACTCAGCTGCAAAACAGAACAAAATCATTCCATTTGCAATAACATGGATGGACCTTGAGAGAATTATGTTAAGTGAAATAAGCCAGCAAGAGAAAGATAATCTGTGTATGACTCCACTCATATGAGGAATTTAAAACTATGGACCAAGAACAGTTTAATGGATACCAGGGGAAAGGTGGGGTTGGGGGTGGGCACAAAGGGTGAAGTGGTGCACCTACAACATGACTGACAAACATTAATGTACAATTGAAATTTCACAAGATTGTAACCTATCAATAACTCAATAAAAAAAAAAGAGTATAGTATGTTCCAGATATTTAAAATTCCTTTTTAATTAATTTTTTAAAATTAATTTATGAATCTTCAAAGCAAGCTTGTGAAGGGTAAGAATGAGTATTCTCATTCCAGAGAGGTTAACTGACATGCCTCAGCTCACACAGCTAGCGAAAGTGGGAGTGGGGATTTCAACTAAATCTTCATAGCCTCCAGCTCTGTTTTTAATCTGACTCTCCAAGAAGCAATCACTCTGCCAACCACATTTCCTACTGGGAAGGAGATCACTTTACAGCTGAGTATTGTGGGCTCCAAGCAGTTACATTTCCCAGGGCAAATTAAAACAGTCATGCTTTTGTTTCTGAATTGTGTTTTATGAGTTGAGTTCGTGTGAAAGGTCTCCCAGCACCTGATCACCCCGGACACTTTGATTAGAAAGTTTCTGGACTTTCAGAGTGAGGACACATAAGGCTTTTTCAAGTCTCTTTTTCCACATGACCCCCAGAGTGATCATTCTAAGATGTGGGCCAGATTTTGTCACTCCTCAGCTCAAATTCCTTTGATTTACCACCCCTCCAACACACACACACTTTACAGGATAAATTCTTTAGCCTGGCACTTGAAGCCTTTCCTGCTCTGTCCCTCTCCTCTTTCCCTGGTTTCACCCCCTTTTTTTAAAAGATTTTATTTTTTCCTTTTTCTCCCCAAAGCCCCCCAGTAGATAGTTGTGTATTCTTCGTTGTGGGTTCTTCTAGTTGTGGCATGTGGGACGCCGCCTCAGAGTGGTCTGATGAGCAGTGCCATGTCCACGCCCAGGATTCGAACTAACGAAACACTGGGCCGCCTGCAGCGGAGCGCGCGAACTTAACCACTCGGCCACGGGGCCAGCCCTGGTTTCACTCCCTTTTAATCCTCCATCTCCCATCAAAATGAATTACTTGCTGTTGCCTGAATGCACCATTTTAATGTCACTCTCTGCCGTTGTGCATGCTGTCTGAAACATCTTCTTTCCCTCCCCTTTTTACCTGAGAAATTCCTTTTGATCCTTTGGAACTCACGTCAGAGTACACCTCCTTCTGGAAGCCTTCCCTGACCATCCCCCAACCTGCAGAGATGCCCCCCTTCTGTGCTTTGTCACTGCTTAGCTCTCTGAGCCCCCTCTACTGTCTCTGTGTCGCCAGCACACAAGGTAGGGTGGGACATCATCCTGAATGGGCTTTGAGAAGCTACCTTCTTCTTCTCACTTTTCTCCACCAGTTCCGGCAGGTTAGATACAAGCAGGAGCAGGTGCTATGGTTCCCGGTGACGTTGGCTGTGACCTCCAGGCCACCCTCCCCGAGGGAACCAACACTTGAGAGAAGTACTCCGGAGAGAACCCGGGAGAGAGCCCACAGTCAGCCCTTGGGGAAGCCAGCTGCCTTACAGGGCCCTTAGTAGCAGCCTGCCAGAGCAAACCTTGAGCACACCTCTGGCTGTAATAATAATAATAATTTCTAATATTTATTGAGTGCCTTCTATGTTCCAGGCACTATTCTGACCACTTTACCTGTATGTGTATTTATCTTATGTAATCTTCACAAAAACCATGACTGCTGGCACCTAGGGATTGCCCAAGGTCACACAGGGAAATGATAAAGTCAGGATTCAAATCTGAGCATTCTGTTTCTAGAACCCATGCTAGTAATCCTATTACTAGCCTTCTATTGCCTTCTTGGCTTCTGATCTCCGTTTTCCTGCCTAGCTTCTGTGGGAAACCAAATCCGAGGGTCCCAACACAAGTACTAGGAGGCAAGTTTCCCTCCTTCTCATCCCCCTCTTCTCTCAGGAGGACGGGCTCGCGGATGGATCTGAGAATTCCCAGACGCAGAAGAGGGGCTCCCAAGTGGCAAGGGCCTTTGGACCTTTCAAGAGAGAAAAGGGGACAGCCTGGTGCATGGGAAAAAGGCTTGGCTGGGGTCGGGGTGAGGGGGCGGGCAGCTGACCACAAGCGCAGGATTCTAGCCCAGGCTTTGTCTCTTAGACTTTATATAACCTTGGGGGAAGTCCTTGCTTCTTTATGAGCCTTAGTTTCCCCATTCGTAAAACAAGGGCAAATACAAGACGGGCTGATCCACCTCTGCCAAAAGAGGGGGCATCCTCAGCTTTATTGGGTAAAGGGCCGGTCACTGACTCCGGGAAGCAGAGGCAGGCAGAAGGCGCTATCCCGGGCTTAGGCCGACAGCCTGGAGATAGGATGGGTGGGCTCCGGAGCTCAGTCCTGCTACCCTATCCCGTGCCAGGGCAGGGATACGGAGATCCTCTCCGGACTTCTCGGGGGAGGCGGAGGTGGAGGGCGGAGTATGGGCCAGGGTCGCAGCTCTGGGGGATGCGCCCACTCACCCCGCACCTCCCCAGCCCTCCCTAAAGGAGTCGCAGACCCGAGCGGGTGGCGGTTGCGGGCGACCAGGCAGCCCCGGGCGCTCTGCGGAGCCCGCCTGAGAAGCCGCGACCAGCCGGCCCGAAGAGCATCACGTCATCCTTTCCGCGAGGCGCCCGCCCCCTCCCAGAAGGCGCCTGCGCAGGCGCGGCGGGAGGGGGCCGCGGGGGGCTCTCCCCGGCGCTCTCCGCCCTTCTCCGGACTCTCCGGCCGTGGCGCTCTCGGTTGGCGGCGGCGGCGCGG